>NW_026607599.1:0-300000 GCF_029499605.1 Hyla sarda
TGCAACTGCACAACTCTTCCTCTACACTGGTCTTAATGAATCTCCCCCATAGAGGGAGATTTATCAAAACCTGCCCAGAGGAAAAGTTTCTGAGTTGCCCATAGCAACCAATCAGATCGCTTCTTTCATTTTTGAAAAAGCCTCTGAAAAATGAAGGATATTTTGAGATTTTGGAAGCTGGGATACTCACTACACCCATGCATATCTAGATAATTAAGTATGGGGGGAACTTAAATTTATTTTTAAATCACATGGAGTTTTGACTTTACTTCATTATGGTCGAATAAAGCACTTAAAGAGTTCCTTAAAATTAAAGATTCACTCTTTTGGATGAAAAGGGGCTTATTTATGTAAATCAATTATACGCTTTAGGTCAAATAAAGTCGTTTGAAGAGATAGCCCATAAGTGTGTGGGGGGAAGACAATCACAAACATTGTTTTTTACAAATAAGTAACACAGATCATAAAGCAATAAAAGGAGAGATTGGAGATTTCAGGGATTCTATATATAAGAAAAGTTTAATTAGACTATTTCCTTATGCAAAGTTGCTGTCTGGGCATGCTGGGAGTTGTGGTTCTGCAGCGGTTGGGGGTTCACAGCTTGAAGACCACTGCTATAGAGGGTGCAAATGTATCTGAGCCCTGGAACTCAAATAATGTGAAATATGAGATGATCAAAATGGAGCCCCTGCACTAATTACTTGGGTTCTGAGGTCTGTAAGGTCCATAGTAAAAACATCAGGTTCTGTCTATAGCAGATACTAAATCATGGCAGCTCAAAGAAACAAGCAGTCATTCTGACATGTCACATGTGATGTCATAGACAGCTGGAGGCCTGACATCCCACTGACAGCCGCCCGAGCCTTCAGTCTGTTCCAGTGCGATTAGTGAGAATAGTGAGATTAGCGTCTTCTTTTTCTACTTGTCTGAAATGGAGCTAAAAGGACTGGGGTTCGTCCCCCTCCTGTTGGCGTTTTGGTGTGCGGCCTGGCTTGCCACCAGCTACATCATGACGGTCGTCCTCGGCCATGCAGCCTCGCCACTGATGAGCATCAGGTAAGATAAACAAGCAAATGATTCTTATTTCATGGGTTGGGAGTGAGGAAATATCCATAATAACATTGGTTTCTTTTCCTTCACAGTGACGTGGGAAATGTCTTTCCCGAAAGCATATTATTCAGAATTGGATTTATAGGGACGTCCATTGGCACTTTGGTACTAACCTTTCTTATTTATAAGTATATGGTTATGCATACTGAAGAGTTCAGGGGTCATCAGGTCCTGATCCAGAGGATCCTGCTGGCCATTGTGTGGGCCTCCTGTTTTTCCACAGCTGTTATGCATGTATTGTCCCCCGAAGAATATCCCAGGATACACTTTGTCAGCACGATAATTTCCATTACATGTGAAGCCTTATACTACCTTGGGCAGTCCATCCAGATGTATAAATTACCAGGAGCAAAAAAAGTCATCCACCATAGTAGATGCACCTGCTGTGGCCTGACTTTTGTCTGTGTAGTTTTCTATTTTGGATATGAAACATTAAAGGAATTATTCCATAATGATGAAGACTGGGACGAGATCCGTGAAATCCCCATCATAATCATCGAGTGGGTGATGCTTCTACTGATCCTGATAAACATCGTGACCTATTATTCCACCATGCAGAGGTTATTGTTGACCGTCTCCAGAAACAGCTGCACACTCTCTCTTAGAGTAAAAATTGATGACTTCGGGGTGTAGACCACCACGGGGGCCATCAAGTGGACTTCTGGGAGAGATACTGCACAGGACACGGAAAACATCTAAAGAAGAATAACTGGGGGACTACATATGGTGCCAGTAATCATGACACAATAATATGAGCTGGTGATATTACCTATACAAAAAAAAAAAAAAAAAATTATAAAAAAATATTGGTGTGTGAAGTGTAATACCTAGTTAGAAAAACAGAATCAAATTCATCATTATAACCCCCCTCTGCATTACCCTGTTTATTATTTTTCAAGCAAGCACTTTGTTCTAATTCGTCCACTCTCTGGCGTGCTCCTTGTATAAGGGGTTTGGGATACCCTTTTTGTTTAAAACGATCCTCCAGGTTCTCTAGTTGTTGTAGGTATTTTTGTGTGGAAGAACAATTCCTTCGGATTCTTTTCATTTGACCGAATGGAATGTTCTTCTTCCATTATTTAAGATGGCAACTGTTAAAGTCGAGGTATCTGTTTGCATTCACCTCCTTAAAATAGTTGGCAGTATGCGAACAGCCATCCTGAATATAGATATTTAAATCCAGGAACTCACATTTTTTGGGGGACTGATGCAGCGCTGCCTTTGGCAATTTCTGGCTCTGCTATAGCGCTTTTTTTGAGGGGGCGTGTCGGCTGCCCCTTCATCTGGCGGTCAACCTGCGCCGCCGGGACGCAGCGCCGCCGGGACCGCCTGGAGGACGTCGCTCGCAACGGGACCACTCGGGACACCGCATGGTCGGGTAAGTGATGCCGGGGGATGGGTAAGGGACACTTAGCAGAGCGGTGTGTGTCCCGATCCCCGTGATCGGGACTTACACACCGCGCTGCTAAATATTCTGATAGCGAAACGCTGCTATTAGCTAGTCAGAGTTGACCAGCTGATAGCAGCGATCGCTGGGGGGGGGGGGGTGGGGGATGAAACCCCCCGTGGTCGCATGGTAAGATGGCTGGCTATCAGTGATAGCCACCATCTTACCGGGCGCTGCGGGATGCCGCGAGTAGCGGCAAAAATGTTCATGACGTACCTGTATGTCATGGGTCGGGAACACCTTGCCACCCATGACGTACAGGTATGTCATAGGTCGGGAAGGGGTTAATGGTATAGAGAACTGTGTCTAGTGCATTAACTCTGATTTTTTGCCCATTGAAACCAGTAGGCCCATTGTGGTCTATGGGGAAAGCTGCTGAGTTGCCATAGCAACCAATCAGATCGCTTCTTTCATTTTTGAAAAAGTCTCTGAAAAATGAAGGAAGTAATCTGATTGGTTGCTATGGGCAACTCAGAAACTTTTCCAGGAAAATATGCTGAGTTGCCCATAGCAACCAATCAGATCGCTTCTTTCATTTTGCAAAGGCATTGTGAAAAATGAAAGAAGCAATCTGGTTGCTATGGGCAACTGCACAACTCTTCCTCTACACTGGTCTTAATGAATCTCCCCATAGAGGGAGATTTATCAAAACCTGCCCAGAGGAAAAGTTTCTGAGTTGCCCATAGCAACCAATCAGATCGCTTCTTTCATTTTTGAAAAAGCCTCTGAAAAATGAAGGATATTTTTGAGATTTTGGAAGCTGGGATACTCACTACACCCATGCATATCTAGATAATTAAGTATGGGGGGAACTTAAATTTATTTTTTAAATCACATGGAGTTTTGACTTTACTTCATTATGGTCGAATAAAGCACTTAAAGAGTTCCTTAAAATTAAAGATTCACTCTTTTGGATGAAAAGGGGCTTATTTATGTAAATCAATTATACGCTTTAGGTCAAATAAAGTCGTTTGAAGAGATAGCCCATAAGTGTGTGGGGGGAAGACAATCACAAACATTGTTTTTTACAAATAAGTAACACAGATCATAAAGCAATAAAAGGAGAGATTGGAGATTTCAGGGATTCTATATATAAGAAAAGTTTAATTAGACTATTTCCTTATGCAAAGTTGCTGTCTGGGCATGCTGGGAGTTGTGGTTCTGCAGCGGTTGGGGGTTCACAGCTTGAAGACCACTGCTATAGAGGGTGCAAATGTATCTGAGCCCTGGAACTCAAATAATGTGAAATATGAGATGATCAAAATGGAGCCCCTGCACTAATTACTTGGGTTCTGAGGTCTGTAAGGTCCATAGTAAAAACATCAGGTTCTGTCTATAGCAGATACTAAATCATGGCAGCTCAAAGAAACAAGCAGTCATTCTGACATGTCACATGTGATGTCATAGACAGCTGGAGGCCTGACATCCCACTGACAGCCGCCCGAGCCTTCAGTCTGTTCCAGTGCGATTAGTGAGAATAGTGAGATTAGCGTCTTCTTTTTCTACTTGTCTGAAATGGAGCTAAAAGGACTGGGGTTCGTCCCCCTCCTGTTGGCGTTTTGGTGTGCGGCCTGGCTTGCCACCAGCTACATCATGACGGTCGTCCTCGGCCATGCAGCCTCGCCACTGATGAGCATCAGGTAAGATAAACAAGCAAATGATTCTTATTTCATGGGTTGGGAGTGAGGAAATATCCATAATAACATTGGTTTCTTTTCCTTCACAGTGACGTGGGAAATGTCTTTCCCGAAAGCATATTATTCAGAATTGGATTTATAGGGACGTCCATTGGCACTTTGGTACTAACCTTTCTTATTTATAAGTATATGGTTATGCATACTGAAGAGTTCAGGGGTCATCAGGTCCTGATCCAGAGGATCCTGCTGGCCATTGTGTGGGCCTCCTGTTTTTCCACAGCTGTTATGCATGTATTGTCCCCCGAAGAATATCCCAGGATACACTTTGTCAGCACGATAATTTCCATTACATGTGAAGCCTTATACTACCTTGGGCAGTCCATCCAGATGTATAAATTACCAGGAGCAAAAAAAGTCATCCACCATAGTAGATGCACCTGCTGTGGCCTGACTTTTGTCTGTGTAGTTTTCTATTTTGGATATGAAACATTAAAGGAATTATTCCATAATGATGAAGACTGGGACGAGATCCGTGAAATCCCCATCATAATCATCGAGTGGGTGATGCTTCTACTGATCCTGATAAACATCGTGACCTATTATTCCACCATGCAGAGGTTATTGTTGACCGTCTCCAGAAACAGCTGCACACTCTCTCTTAGAGTAAAAATTGATGACTTCGGGGTGTAGACCACCACGGGGGCCATCAAGTGGACTTCTGGGAGAGATACTGCACAGGACACGGAAAACATCTAAAGAAGAATAACTGGGGGACTACATATGGTGCCAGTAATCATGACACAATAATATGAGCTGGTGATATTACCTATACAAAAAAAAAAAAAATAAAATTATAAAAAAATATTGGTGTGTGAAGTGTAATACCTAGTTAGAAAAACAGAATCAAATTCATCATTATAACCCCCTCTGCATTACCCTGTTTATTATTTTTCAAGCAAGCACTTTGTTCTAATTCGTCCACTCTCTGGCGTGCTCCTTGTATAAGGGGTTTGGGATACCCTTTTTGTTTAAAACGATCCTCCAGGTTCTCTAGTTGTTGTAGGTATTTTTGTGTGGAAGAACAATTCCTTCGGATTCTTTTCATTTGACCGAATGGAATGTTCTTCTTCCATTATTTAAGATGGCAACTGTTAAAGTCGAGGTATCTGTTTGCATTCACCTCCTTAAAATAGTTGGCAGTATGCGAACAGCCATCCTGAATATAGATATTTAAATCCAGGAACTCACATTTTTTGGGGGACTGATGCAGCGCTGCCTTTGGCAATTTCTGGCTCTGCTATAGCGCTTTTTTTGAGGGGGCGTGTCGGCTGCCCCTTCATCTGGCGGTCAACCTGCGCCGCCGGGACGCAGCGCCGCCGGGACCGCCTGGAGGACGTCGCTCGCAACGGGACCACTCGGGACACCGCATGGTCGGGTAAGTGATGCCGGGGGATGGGTAAGGGACACTTAGCAGAGCGGTGTGTGTCCCGATCCCCGTGATCGGGACTTACACACCGCGCTGCTAAATATTCTGATAGCGAAACGCTGCTATTAGCTAGTCAGAGTTGACCAGCTGATAGCAGCGATCGCTGGGGGGGGGGGTGGGGGATGAAACCCCCCGTGGTCGCATGGTAAGATGGCTGGCTATCAGTGATAGCCACCATCTTACCGGGCGCTGCGGGATGCCGCGAGTAGCGGCAAAAATGTTCATGACGTACCTGTATGTCATGGGTCGGGAACACCTTGCCACCCATGACGTACAGGTATGTCATAGGTCGGGAAGGGGTTAATGGTATAGAGAACTGTGTCTAGTGCATTAACTCTGATTTTTTGCCCATTGAAACCAGTAGGCCCATTGTGGTCTATGGGGAAAGCTGCTGAGTTGCCCATAGCAACCAATCAGATCGCTTCTTTCATTTTTGAAAAAGTCTCTGAAAAATGAAGGAAGTAATCTGATTGGTTGCTATGGGCAACTCAGAAACTTTTCCAGGAAAATATGCTGAGTTGCCCATAGCAACCAATCAGATCGCTTCTTTCATTTTGCAAAGGCATTGTGAAAAATGAAAGAAGCAATCTGGTTGCTATGGGCAACTGCACAACTCTTCCTCTACACTGGTCTTAATGAATCTCCCCCATAGAGGGAGATTTATCAAAACCTGCCCAGAGGAAAAGTTTCTGAGTTGCCCATAGCAACCAATCAGATCGCTTCTTTCATTTTTGAAAAGCCTCTGAAAAATGAAGGATATTTTTGAGATTTTGGAAGCTGGGATACTCACTACACCCATGCATATCTAGATAATTAAGTATGGGGGGAACTTAAATTTATTTTTAAATCACATGGAGTTTTGACTTTACTTCATTATGGTCGAATAAAGCACTTAAAGAGTTCCTTAAAATTAAAGATTCACTCTTTTGGATGAAAAGGGGCTTATTTATGTAAATCAATTATACGCTTTAGGTCAAATAAAGTCGTTTGAAGAGATAGCCCATAAGTGTGTGGGGGGAAGACAATCACAAACATTGTTTTTTACAAATAAGTAACACAGATCATAAAGCAATAAAAGGAGAGATTGGAGATTTCAGGGATTCTATATATAAGAAAAGTTTAATTAGACTATTTCCTTATGCAAAGTTGCTGTCTGGGCATGCTGGGAGTTGTGGTTCTGCAGCGGTTGGGGGTTCACAGCTTGAAGACCACTGCTATAGAGGGTGCAAATGTATCTGAGCCCTGGAACTCAAATAATGTGAAATATGAGATGATCAAAATGGAGCCCCTGCACTAATTACTTGGTTCTGAGGTCTGTAAGGTCCATAGTAAAAACATCAGGTTCTGTCTATAGCAGATACTAAATCATGGCAGCTCAAAGAAACAAGCAGTCATTCTGACATGTCACATGTGATGTCATAGACAGCTGGAGGCCTGACATCCCACTGACAGCCGCCCGAGCCTTCAGTCTGTTCCAGTGCGATTAGTGAGAATAGTGAGATTAGCGTCTTCTTTTTCTACTTGTCTGAAATGGAGCTAAAAGGACTGGGGTTCGTCCCCCTCCTGTTGGCGTTTTGGTGTGCGGCCTGGCTTGCCACCAGCTACATCATGACGGTCGTCCTCGGCCATGCAGCCTCGCCACTGATGAGCATCAGGTAAGATAAACAAGCAAATGATTCTTATTTCATGGGTTGGGAGTGAGGAAATATCCCATAATAACATTGGTTTCTTTTCCTTCACAGTGACGTGGGAAATGTCTTTCCCGAAAGCATATTATTCAGAATTGGATTTATAGGGACGTCCATTGGCACTTTGGTACTAACCTTTCTTATTTATAAGTATATGGTTATGCATACTGAAGAGTTCAGGGGTCATCAGGTCCTGATCCAGAGGATCCTGCTGGCCATTGTGTGGGCCTCCTGTTTTTCCACAGCTGTTATGCATGTATTGTCCCCCGAAGAATATCCCAGGATACACTTTGTCAGCACGATAATTTCCATTACATGTGAAGCCTTATACTACCTTGGGCAGTCCATCCAGATGTATAAATTACCAGGAGCAAAAAAAGTCATCCACCATAGTAGATGCACCTGCTGTGGCCTGACTTTTGTCTGTGTAGTTTTCTATTTTGGATATGAAACATTAAAGGAATTATTCCATAATGATGAAGACTGGGACGAGATCCGTGAAATCCCCATCATAATCATCGAGTGGGTGATGCTTCTACTGATCCTGATAAACATCGTGACCTATTATTCCACCATGCAGAGGTTATTGTTGACCGTCTCCAGAAACAGCTGCACACTCTCTCTTAGAGTAAAAATTGATGACTTCGGGGTGTAGACCACCACGGGGGCCATCAAGTGGACTTCTGGGAGAGATACTGCACAGGACACGGAAAACATCTAAAGAAGAATAACTGGGGGACTACATATGGTGCCAGTAATCATGACACAATAATATGAGCTGGTGATATTACCTATACAAAAAAAAAAAAAAAAAAATTATAAAAAAATATTGGTGTGTGAAGTGTAATACCTAGTTAGAAAAACAGAATCAAATTCATCATTATAACCCCCCTCTGCATTACCCTGTTTATTATTTTTCAAGCAAGCACTTTGTTCTAATTCGTCCACTCTCTGGCGTGCTCCTTGTATAAGGGGTTTGGGATACCCTTTTTGTTTAAAACGATCCTCCAGGTTCTCTAGTTGTTGTAGGTATTTTTGTGTGGAAGAACAATTCCTTCGGATTCTTTTCATTTGACCGAATGGAATGTTCTTCTTCCATTATTTAAGATGGCAACTGTTAAAGTCGAGGTATCTGTTTGCATTCACCTCCTTAAAATAGTTGGCAGTATGCGAACAGCCATCCTGAATATAGATATTTAAATCCAGGAACTCACATTTTTTGGGGGACTGATGCAGCGCTGCCTTTGGCAATTTCTGGCTCTGCTATAGCGCTTTTTTTGAGGGGGCGTGTCGGCTGCCCCTTCATCTGGCGGTCAACCTGCGCCGCCGGGACGCAGCGCCGCCGGGACCGCCTGGAGGACGTCGCTCGCAACGGGACCACTCGGGACACCGCATGGTCGGGTAAGTGATGCCGGGGGATGGGTAAGGGACACTTAGCAGAGCGGTGTGTGTCCCGATCCCCGTGATCGGGACTTACACACCGCGCTGCTAAATATTCTGATAGCGAAACGCTGCTATTAGCTAGTCAGAGTTGACCAGCTGATAGCAGCGATCGCTGGGGGGGGGGGTGGGGGATGAAACCCCCCGTGGTCGCATGGTAAGATGGCTGGCTATCAGTGATAGCCACCATCTTACCGGGCGCTGCGGGATGCCGCGAGTAGCGGCAAAAATGTTCATGACGTACCTGTATGTCATGGGTCGGGAACACCTTGCCACCCATGACGTACAGGTATGTCATAGGTCGGGAAGGGGTTAATGGTATAGAGAACTGTGTCTAGTGCATTAACTCTGATTTTTTGCCCATTGAAACCAGTAGGCCCATTGTGGTCTATGGGGAAAGCTGCTGAGTTGCCCATAGCAACCAATCAGATCGCTTCTTTCATTTTTGAAAAAGTCTCTGAAAAATGAAGGAAGTAATCTGATTGGTTGCTATGGGCAACTCAGAAACTTTTCCAGGAAAATATGCTGAGTTGCCCATAGCAACCAATCAGATCGCTTCTTTCATTTTGCAAAGGCATTGTGAAAAATGAAAGAAGCAATCTGGTTGCTATGGGCAACTGCACAACTCTTCCTCTACACTGGTCTTAATGAATCTCCCCCATAGAGGGAGATTTATCAAAACCTGCCCAGAGGAAAAGTTTCTGAGTTGCCCATAGCAACCAATCAGATCGCTTCTTTCATTTTTGAAAAGCCTCTGAAAAATGAAGGATATTTTTGAGATTTTGGAAGCTGGGATACTCACTACACCCATGCATATCTAGATAATTAAGTATGGGGGGAACTTAAATTTATTTTTTAAATCACATGGAGTTTTGACTTTACTTCATTATGGTCGAATAAAGCACTTAAAGAGTTCCTTAAAATTAAAGATTCACTCTTTTGGATGAAAAGGGGCTTATTTATGTAAATCAATTATACGCTTTAGGTCAAATAAAGTCGTTTGAAGAGATAGCCCATAAGTGTGTGGGGGGAAGACAATCACAAACATTGTTTTTTACAAATAAGTAACACAGATCATAAAGCAATAAAAGGAGAGATTGGAGATTTCAGGGATTCTATATATAAGAAAAGTTTAATTAGACTATTTCCTTATGCAAAGTTGCTGTCTGGGCATGCTGGGAGTTGTGGTTCTGCAGCGGTTGGGGGTTCACAGCTTGAAGACCACTGCTATAGAGGGTGCAAATGTATCTGAGCCCTGGAACTCAAATAATGTGAAATATGAGATGATCAAAATGGAGCCCCTGCACTAATTACTTGGGTTCTGAGGTCTGTAAGGTCCATAGTAAAAACATCAGGTTCTGTCTATAGCAGATACTAAATCATGGCAGCTCAAAGAAACAAGCAGTCATTCTGACATGTCACATGTGATGTCATAGACAGCTGGAGGCCTGACATCCCACTGACAGCCGCCCGAGCCTTCAGTCTGTTCCAGTGCGATTAGTGAGAATAGTGAGATTAGCGTCTTCTTTTTCTACTTGTCTGAAATGGAGCTAAAAGGACTGGGGTTCGTCCCCCTCCTGTTGGCGTTTTGGTGTGCGGCCTGGCTTGCCACCAGCTACATCATGACGGTCGTCCTCGGCCATGCAGCCTCGCCACTGATGAGCATCAGGTAAGATAAACAAGCAAATGATTCTTATTTCATGGGTTGGGAGTGAGGAAATATCCATAATAACATTGGTTTCTTTTCCTTCACAGTGACGTGGGAAATGTCTTTCCCGAAAGCATATTATTCAGAATTGGATTTATAGGGACGTCCATTGGCACTTTGGTACTAACCTTTCTTATTTATAAGTATATGGTTATGCATACTGAAGAGTTCAGGGGTCATCAGGTCCTGATCCAGAGGATCCTGCTGGCCATTGTGTGGGCCTCCTGTTTTTCCACAGCTGTTATGCATGTATTGTCCCCGAAGAATATCCCAGGATACACTTTGTCAGCACGATAATTTCCATTACATGTGAAGCCTTATACTACCTTGGGCAGTCCATCCAGATGTATATTACCAGGAGCAAAAAAAGTCATCCACCATAGTAGATGCACCTGCTGTGGCCTGACTTTTGTCTGTGTAGTTTTCTATTTTGGATATGAAACATTAAAGGAATTATTCCATAATGATGAAGACTGGGACGAGATCCGTGAAATCCCCATCATAATCATCGAGTGGGTGATGCTTCTACTGATCCTGATAAACATCGTGACCTATTATTCCACCATGCAGAGGTTATTGTTGACCGTCTCCAGAAACAGCTGCACACTCTCTCTTAGAGTAAAAATTGATGACTTCGGGGTGTAGACCACCACGGGGGCCATCAAGTGGACTTCTGGGAGAGATACTGCACAGGACACGGAAAACATCTAAAGAAGAATAACTGGGGGACTACATATGGTGCCAGTAATCATGACACAATAATATGAGCTGGTGATATTACCTATACAAAAAAAAAAAAAAAAAAATTATTAAAAAATATTGGTGTGTGAAGTGTAATACCTAGTTAGAAAAACAGAATCAAATTCATCATTATAACCCCCCTCTGCATTACCCTGTTTATTATTTTTCAAGCAAGCACTTTGTTCTAATTCGTCCACTCTCTGGCGTGCTCCTTGTATAAGGGGTTTGGGATACCCTTTTTGTTTAAAACGATCCTCCAGGTTCTCTAGTTGTTGTAGGTATTTTTGTGTGGAAGAACAATTCCTTCGGATTCTTTTCATTTGACCGAATGGAATGTTCTTCTTCCATTATTTAAGATGGCAACTGTTAAAGTCGAGGTATCTGTTTGCATTCACCTCCTTAAAATAGTTGGCAGTATGCGAACAGCCATCCTGAATATAGATATTTAAATCCAGGAACTCACATTTTTTGGGGGACTGATGCAGCGCTGCCTTTGGCAATTTCTGGCTCTGCTATAGCGCTTTTTTTGAGGGGGCGTGTCGGCTGCCCCTTCATCTGGCGGTCAACCTGCGCCGCCGGGACGCAGCGCCGCCGGGACCGCCTGGAGGACGTCGCTCGCAACGGGACCACTCGGGACACCGCATGGTCGGGTAAGTGATGCCGGGGGATGGGTAAGGGACACTTAGCAGAGCGGTGTGTGTCCCGATCCCCGTGATCGGGACTTACACACCGCGCTGCTAAATATTCTGATAGCGAAACGCTGCTATTAGCTAGTCAGAGTTGACCAGCTGATAGCAGCGATCGCTGGGGGGGGGGGGGGGGGATGAAACCCCCCGTGGTCGCATGGTAAGATGGCTGGCTATCAGTGATAGCCACCATCTTACCGGGCGCTGCGGGATGCCGCGAGTAGCGGCAAAAATGTTCATGACGTACCTGTATGTCATGGGTCGGGAACACCTTGCCACCCATGACGTACAGGTATGTCATAGGTCGGGAAGGGGTTAATGGTATAGAGAACTGTGTCTAGTGCATTAACTCTGATTTTTTGCCCATTGAAACCAGTAGGCCCATTGTGGTCTATGGGGAAAGCTGCTGAGTTGCCCATAGCAACCAATCAGATCGCTTCTTTCATTTTTGAAAAAGTCTCTGAAAAATGAAGGAAGTAATCTGATTGGTTGCTATGGGCAACTCAGAAACTTTTCCAGGAAAATATGCTGAGTTGCCCATAGCAACCAATCAGATCGCTTCTTTCATTTTGCAAAGGCATTGTGAAAAATGAAAGAAGCAATCTGGTTGCTATGGGCAACTGCACAACTCTTCCTCTACACTGGTCTTAATGAATCTCCCCCATAGAGGGAGATTTATCAAAACCTGCCCAGAGGAAAAGTTTCTGAGTTGCCCATAGCAACCAATCAGATCGCTTCTTTCATTTTTGAAAAAGCCTCTGAAAAATGAAGGATATTTTTGAGATTTTGGAAGCTGGGATACTCACTACACCCATGCATATCTAGATAATTAAGTATGGGGGGAACTTAAATTTATTTTTTAAATCACATGGAGTTTTGACTTTACTTCATTATGGTCGAATAAAGCACTTAAAGAGTTCCTTAAAATTAAAGATTCACTCTTTTGGATGAAAAGGGGCTTATTTATGTAAATCAATTATACGCTTTAGGTCAAATAAAGTCGTTTGAAGAGATAGCCCATAAGTGTGTGGGGGGAAGACAATCACAAACATTGTTTTTTACAAATAAGTAACACAGATCATAAAGCAATAAAAGGAGAGATTGGAGATTTCAGGGATTCTATATATAAGAAAAGTTTAATTAGACTATTTCCTTATGCAAAGTTGCTGTCTGGGCATGCTGGGAGTTGTGGTTCTGCAGCGGTTGGGGGTTCACAGCTTGAAGACCACTGCTATAGAGGGTGCAAATGTATCTGAGCCCTGGAACTCAAATAATGTGAAATATGAGATGATCAAAATGGAGCCCCTGCACTAATTACTTGGGTTCTGAGGTCTGTAAGGTCCATAGTAAAAACATCAGGTTCTGTCTATAGCAGATACTAAATCATGGCAGCTCAAAGAAACAAGCAGTCATTCTGACATGTCACATGTGATGTCATAGACAGCTGGAGGCCTGACATCCCACTGACAGCCGCCCGAGCCTTCAGTCTGTTCCAGTGCGATTAGTGAGAATAGTGAGATTAGCGTCTTCTTTTTCTACTTGTCTGAAATGGAGCTAAAAGGACTGGGGTTCGTCCCCCTCCTGTTGGCGTTTTGGTGTGCGGCCTGGCTTGCCACCAGCTACATCATGACGGTCGTCCTCGGCCATGCAGCCTCGCCACTGATGAGCATCAGGTAAGATAAACAAGCAAATGATTCTTATTTCATGGGTTGGGAGTGAGGAAATATCCATAATAACATTGGTTTCTTTTCCTTCACAGTGACGTGGGAAATGTCTTTCCCGAAAGCATATTATTCAGAATTGGATTTATAGGGACGTCCATTGGCACTTTGGTACTAACCTTTCTTATTTATAAGTATATGGTTATGCATACTGAAGAGTTCAGGGGTCATCAGGTCCTGATCCAGAGGATCCTGCTGGCCATTGTGTGGGCCTCCTGTTTTTCCACAGCTGTTATGCATGTATTGTCCCCCGAAGAATATCCCAGGATACACTTTGTCAGCACGATAATTTCCATTACATGTGAAGCCTTATACTACCTTGGGCAGTCCATCCAGATGTATAAATTACCAGGAGCAAAAAAAGTCATCCACCATAGTAGATGCACCTGCTGTGGCCTGACTTTTGTCTGTGTAGTTTTCTATTTTGGATATGAAACATTAAAGGAATTATTCCATAATGATGAAGACTGGGACGAGATCCGTGAAATCCCCATCATAATCATCGAGTGGGTGATGCTTCTACTGATCCTGATAAACATCGTGACCTATTATTCCACCATGCAGAGGTTATTGTTGACCGTCTCCAGAAACAGCTGCACACTCTCTCTTAGAGTAAAAATTGATGACTTCGGGGTGTAGACCACCACGGGGGCCATCAAGTGGACTTCTGGGAGAGATACTGCACAGGACACGGAAAACATCTAAAGAAGAATAACTGGGGGACTACATATGGTGCCAGTAATCATGACACAATAATATGAGCTGGTGATATTACCTATACAAAAAAAAAAAAAAAAAAAAATTATAAAAAAATATTGGTGTGTGAAGTGTAATACCTAGTTAGAAAAACAGAATCAAATTCATCATTATAACCCCCCTCTGCATTACCCTGTTTATTATTTTTCAAGCAAGCACTTTGTTCTAATTCGTCCACTCTCTGGCGTGCTCCTTGTATAAGGGGTTTGGGATACCCTTTTTGTTTAAAACGATCCTCCAGGTTCTCTAGTTGTTGTAGGTATTTTTGTGTGGAAGAACAATTCCTTCGGATTCTTTTCATTTGACCGAATGGAATGTTCTTCTTCCATTATTTAAGATGGCAACTGTTAAAGTCGAGGTATCTGTTTGCATTCACCTCCTTAAAATAGTTGGCAGTATGCGAACAGCCATCCTGAATATAGATATTTAAATCCAGGAACTCACATTTTTTGGGGGACTGATGCAGCGCTGCCTTTGGCAATTTCTGGCTCTGCTATAGCGCTTTTTTTGAGGGGGCGTGTCGGCTGCCCCTTCATCTGGCGGTCAACCTGCGCCGCCGGGACGCAGCGCCGCCGGGACCGCCTGGAGGACGTCGCTCGCAACGGGACCACTCGGGACACCGCATGGTCGGGTAAGTGATGCCGGGGGATGGGTAAGGGACACTTAGCAGAGCGGTGTGTGTCCCGATCCCCGTGATCGGGACTTACACACCGCGCTGCTAAATATTCTGATAGCGAAACGCTGCTATTAGCTAGTCAGAGTTGACCAGCTGATAGCAGCGATCGCTGGGGGGGGGGGGTGGGGGATGAAACCCCCCGTGGTCGCATGGTAAGATGGCTGGCTATCAGTGATAGCCACCATCTTACCGGGCGCTGCGGGATGCCGCGAGTAGCGGCAAAAATGTTCATGACGTACCTGTATGTCATGGGTCGGGAACACCTTGCCACCCATGACGTACAGGTATGTCATAGGTCGGGAAGGGGTTAATGGTATAGAGAACTGTGTCTAGTGCATTAACTCTGATTTTTTGCCCATTGAAACCAGTAGGCCCATTGTGGTCTATGGGGAAAGCTGCTGAGTTGCCCATAGCAACCAATCAGATCGCTTCTTTCATTTTTGAAAAAGTCTCTGAAAAATGAAGGAAGTAATCTGATTGGTTGCTATGGGCAACTCAGAAACTTTTCCAGGAAAATATGCTGAGTTGCCCATAGCAACCAATCAGATCGCTTCTTTCATTTTGCAAAGGCATTGTGAAAAATGAAAGAAGCAATCTGGTTGCTATGGGCAACTGCACAACTCTTCCTCTACACTGGTCTTAATGAATCTCCCCCATAGAGGGAGATTTATCAAAACCTGCCCAGAGGAAAAGTTTCTGAGTTGCCCATAGCAACCAATCAGATCGCTTCTTTCATTTTTGAAAAAGCCTCTGAAAAATGAAGGATATTTTTGAGATTTTGGAAGCTGGGATACTCACTACACCCATGCATATCTAGATAATTAAGTATGGGGGGAACTTAAATTTATTTTTTAAATCACATGGAGTTTTGACTTTACTTCATTATGGTCGAATAAAGCACTTAAAGAGTTCCTTAAAATTAAAGATTCACTCTTTTGGATGAAAAGGGGCTTATTTATGTAAATCAATTATACGCTTTAGGTCAAATAAAGTCGTTTGAAGAGATAGCCCATAAGTGTGTGGGGGGAAGACAATCACAAACATTGTTTTTTACAAATAAGTAACACAGATCATAAAGCAATAAAAGGAGAGATTGGAGATTTCAGGGATTCTATATATAAGAAAAGTTTAATTAGACTATTTCCTTATGCAAAGTTGCTGTCTGGGCATGCTGGGAGTTGTGGTTCTGCAGCGGTTGGGGGTTCACAGCTTGAAGACCACTGCTATAGAGGGTGCAAATGTATCTGAGCCCTGGAACTCAAATAATGTGAAATATGAGATGATCAAAATGGAGCCCCTGCACTAATTACTTGGGTTCTGAGGTCTGTAAGGTCCATAGTAAAAACATCAGGTTCTGTCTATAGCAGATACTAAATCATGGCAGCTCAAAGAAACAAGCAGTCATTCTGACATGTCACATGTGATGTCATAGACAGCTGGAGGCCTGACATCCCACTGACAGCCGCCCGAGCCTTCAGTCTGTTCCAGTGCGATTAGTGAGAATAGTGAGATTAGCGTCTTCTTTTTCTACTTGTCTGAAATGGAGCTAAAAGGACTGGGGTTCGTCCCCCTCCTGTTGGCGTTTTGGTGTGCGGCCTGGCTTGCCACCAGCTACATCATGACGGTCGTCCTCGGCCATGCAGCCTCGCCACTGATGAGCATCAGGTAAGATAAACAAGCAAATGATTCTTATTTCATGGGTTGGGAGTGAGGAAATATCCATAATAACATTGGTTTCTTTTCCTTCACAGTGACGTGGGAAATGTCTTTCCCGAAAGCATATTATTCAGAATTGGATTTATAGGGACGTCCATTGGCACTTTGGTACTAACCTTTCTTATTTATAAGTATATGGTTATGCATACTGAAGAGTTCAGGGGTCATCAGGTCCTGATCCAGAGGATCCTGCTGGCCATTGTGTGGGCCTCCTGTTTTTCCACAGCTGTTATGCATGTATTGTCCCCCGAAGAATATCCCAGGATACACTTTGTCAGCACGATAATTTCCATTACATGTGAAGCCTTATACTACCTTGGGCAGTCCATCCAGATGTATAAATTACCAGGAGCAAAAAAAGTCATCCACCATAGTAGATGCACCTGCTGTGGCCTGACTTTTGTCTGTGTAGTTTTCTATTTTGGATATGAAACATTAAAGGAATTATTCCATAATGATGAAGACTGGGACGAGATCCGTGAAATCCCCATCATAATCATCGAGTGGGTGATGCTTCTACTGATCCTGATAAACATCGTGACCTATTATTCCACCATGCAGAGGTTATTGTTGACCGTCTCCAGAAACAGCTGCACACTCTCTCTTAGAGTAAAAATTGATGACTTCGGGGTGTAGACCACCACGGGGGCCATCAAGTGGACTTCTGGGAGAGATACTGCACAGGACACGGAAAACATCTAAAGAAGAATAACTGGGGGACTACATATGGTGCCAGTAATCATGACACAATAATATGAGCTGGTGATATTACCTATACAAAAAAAAAAAAAAAAAAAATTATAAAAAAATATTGGTGTGTGAAGTGTAATACCTAGTTAGAAAAACAGAATCAAATTCATCATTATAACCCCCCTCTGCATTACCCTGTTTATTATTTTTCAAGCAAGCACTTTGTTCTAATTCGTCCACTCTCTGGCGTGCTCCTTGTATAAGGGGTTTGGGATACCCTTTTTGTTTAAAACGATCCTCCAGGTTCTCTAGTTGTTGTAGGTATTTTTGTGTGGAAGAACAATTCCTTCGGATTCTTTTCATTTGACCGAATGGAATGTTCTTCTTCCATTATTTAAGATGGCAACTGTTAAAGTCGAGGTATCTGTTTGCATTCACCTCCTTAAAATAGTTGGCAGTATGCGAACAGCCATCCTGAATATAGATATTTAAATCCAGGAACTCACATTTTTTGGGGGACTGATGCAGCGCTGCCTTTGGCAATTTCTGGCTCTGCTATAGCGCTTTTTTTGAGGGGGCGTGTCGGCTGCCCCTTCATCTGGCGGTCAACCTGCGCCGCCGGGACGCAGCGCCGCCGGGACCGCCTGGAGGACGTCGCTCGCAACGGGACCACTCGGGACACCGCATGGTCGGGTAAGTGATGCCGGGGGATGGGTAAGGGACACTTAGCAGAGCGGTGTGTGTCCCGATCCCCGTGATCGGGACTTACACACCGCGCTGCTAAATATTCTGATAGCGAAACGCTGCTATTAGCTAGTCAGAGTTGACCAGCTGATAGCAGCGATCGCTGGGGGGGGGGGTGGGGGATGAAACCCCCCGTGGTCGCATGGTAAGATGGCTGGCTATCAGTGATAGCCACCATCTTACCGGGCGCTGCGGGATGCCGCGAGTAGCGGCAAAAATGTTCATGACGTACCTGTATGTCATGGGTCGGGAACACCTTGCCACCCATGACGTACAGGTATGTCATAGGTCGGGAAGGGGTTAATGGTATAGAGAACTGTGTCTAGTGCATTAACTCTGATTTTTTGCCCATTGAAACCAGTAGGCCCATTGTGGTCTATGGGGAAAGCTGCTGAGTTGCCCATAGCAACCAATCAGATCGCTTCTTTCATTTTTGAAAAAGTCTCTGAAAAATGAAGGAAGTAATCTGATTGGTTGCTATGGGCAACTCAGAAACTTTTCCAGGAAAATATGCTGAGTTGCCCATAGCAACCAATCAGATCGCTTCTTTCATTTTGCAAAGGCATTGTGAAAAATGAAAGAAGCAATCTGGTTGCTATGGGCAACTGCACAACTCTTCCTCTACACTGGTCTTAATGAATCTCCCCCATAGAGGGAGATTTATCAAAACCTGCCCAGAGGAAAAGTTTCTGAGTTGCCCATAGCAACCAATCAGATCGCTTCTTTCATTTTTGAAAAAGCCTCTGAAAAATGAAGGATATTTTTGAGATTTTGGAAGCTGGGATACTCACTACACCCATGCATATCTAGATAATTAAGTATGGGGGGAACTTAAATTTATTTTTTAAATCACATGGAGTTTTGACTTTACTTCATTATGGTCGAATAAAGCACTTAAAGAGTTCCTTAAAATTAAAGATTCACTCTTTTGGATGAAAAGGGGCTTATTTATGTAAATCAATTATACGCTTTAGGTCAAATAAAGTCGTTTGAAGAGATAGCCCATAAGTGTGTGGGGGGAAGACAATCACAAACATTGTTTTTTACAAATAAGTAACACAGATCATAAAGCAATAAAAGGAGAGATTGGAGATTTCAGGGATTCTATATATAAGAAAAGTTTAATTAGACTATTTCCTTATGCAAAGTTGCTGTCTGGGCATGCTGGGAGTTGTGGTTCTGCAGCGGTTGGGGGTTCACAGCTTGAAGACCACTGCTATAGAGGGTGCAAATGTATCTGAGCCCTGGAACTCAAATAATGTGAAATATGAGATGATCAAAATGGAGCCCCTGCACTAATTACTTGGGTTCTGAGGTCTGTAAGATCCATAGTAAAAACATCAGGTTCTGTCTATAGCAGATACTAAATCATGGCAGCTCAAAGAAACAAGCAGTCATTCTGACATGTCACATGTGATGTCATAGACAGCTGGAGGCCTGACATCCCACTGACAGCCGCCCGAGCCTTCAGTCTGTTCCAGTGCGATTAGTGAGAATAGTGAGATTAGCGTCTTCTTTTTCTACTTGTCTGAAATGGAGCTAAAAGGACTGGGGTTCGTCCCCCTCCTGTTGGCGTTTTGGTGTGCGGCCTGGCTTGCCACCAGCTACATCATGACGGTCGTCCTCGGCCATGCAGCCTCGCCACTGATGAGCATCAGGTAAGATAAACAAGCAAATGATTCTTATTTCATGGGTTGGGAGTGAGGAAATATCCATAATAACATTGGTTTCTTTTCCTTCACAGTGACGTGGGAAATGTCTTTCCCGAAAGCATATTATTCAGAATTGGATTTATAGGGACGTCCATTGGCACTTTGGTACTAACCTTTCTTATTTATAAGTATATGGTTATGCATACTGAAGAGTTCAGGGGTCATCAGGTCCTGATCCAGAGGATCCTGCTGGCCATTGTGTGGGCCTCCTGTTTTTCCACAGCTGTTATGCATGTATTGTCCCCCGAAGAATATCCCAGGATACACTTTGTCAGCACGATAATTTCCATTACATGTGAAGCCTTATACTACCTTGGGCAGTCCATCCAGATGTATAAATTACCAGGAGCAAAAAAAGTCATCCACCATAGTAGATGCACCTGCTGTGGCCTGACTTTTGTCTGTGTAGTTTTCTATTTTGGATATGAAACATTAAAGGAATTATTCCATAATGATGAAGACTGGGACGAGATCCGTGAAATCCCCATCATAATCATCGAGTGGGTGATGCTTCTACTGATCCTGATAAACATCGTGACCTATTATTCCACCATGCAGAGGTTATTGTTGACCGTCTCCAGAAACAGCTGCACACTCTCTCTTAGAGTAAAAATTGATGACTTCGGGGTGTAGACCACCACGGGGGCCATCAAGTGGACTTCTGGGAGAGATACTGCACAGGACACGGAAAACATCTAAAGAAGAATAACTGGGGGACTACATATGGTGCCAGTAATCATGACACAATAATATGAGCTGGTGATATTACCTATACAAAAAAAAAAAAAAAAAAAATTATAAAAAAATATTGGTGTGTGAAGTGTAATACCTAGTTAGAAAAACAGAATCAAATTCATCATTATAACCCCCCTCTGCATTACCCTGTTTATTATTTTTCAAGCAAGCACTTTGTTCTAATTCGTCCACTCTCTGGCGTGCTCCTTGTATAAGGGGTTTGGGATACCCTTTTTGTTTAAAACGATCCTCCAGGTTCTCTAGTTGTTGTAGGTATTTTTGTGTGGAAGAACAATTCCTTCGGATTCTTTTCATTTGACCGAATGGAATGTTCTTCTTCCATTATTTAAGATGGCAACTGTTAAAGTCGAGGTATCTGTTTGCATTCACCTCCTTAAAATAGTTGGCAGTATGCGAACAGCCATCCTGAATATAGATATTTAAATCCAGGAACTCACATTTTTTGGGGGACTGATGCAGCGCTGCCTTTGGCAATTTCTGGCTCTGCTATAGCGCTTTTTTTGAGGGGGCGTGTCGGCTGCCCCTTCATCTGGCGGTCAACCTGCGCCGCCGGGACGCAGCCCTGCCGGGACCGCCTGGAGGACGTCGCTCGCAACGGGACCACTCGGGACACCGCATGGTCGGGTAAGTGATGCCGGGGGATGGGTAAGGGACACTTAGCAGAGCGGTGTGTGTCCCGATCCCCGTGATCGGGACTTACACACCGCGCTGCTAAATATTCTGATAGCGAAACGCTGCTATTAGCTAGTCAGAGTTGACCAGCTGATAGCAGCGATCGCTGGGGGGGGGGGGGGGGGGGATGAAACCCCCCGTGGTCGCATGGTAAGATGGCTGGCTATCAGTGATAGCCACCATCTTACCGGGCGCTGCGGGATGCCGCGAGTAGCGGCAAAAATGTTCATGACGTACCTGTATGTCATGGGTCGGGAACACCTTGCCACCCATGACGTACAGGTATGTCATAGGTCGGGAAGGGGTTAATGGTATAGAGAACTGTGTCTAGTGCATTAACTCTGATTTTTTGCCCATTGAAACCAGTAGGCCCATTGTGGTCTATGGGGAAAGCTGCTGAGTTGCCCATAGCAACCAATCAGATCGCTTCTTTCATTTTTGAAAAAGTCTCTGAAAAATGAAGGAAGTAATCTGATTGGTTGCTATGGGCAACTCAGAAACTTTTCCAGGAAAATATGCTGAGTTGCCCATAGCAACCAATCAGATCGCTTCTTTCATTTTGCAAAGGCATTGTGAAAAATGAAAGAAGCAATCTGGTTGCTATGGGCAACTGCACAACTCTTCCTCTACACTGGTCTTAATGAATCTCCCCCATAGAGGGAGATTTATCAAAACCTGCCCAGAGGAAAAGTTTCTGAGTTGCCCATAGCAACCAATCAGATCGCTTCTTTCATTTTTGAAAAAGCCTCTGAAAAATGAAGGATATTTTTGAGATTTTGGAAGCTGGGATACTCACTACACCCATGCATATCTAGATAATTAAGTATGGGGGGAACTTAAATTTATTTTTTAAATCACATGGAGTTTTGACTTTACTTCATTATGGTCGAATAAAGCACTTAAAGAGTTCCTTAAAATTAAAGATTCACTCTTTTGGATGAAAAGGGGCTTATTTATGTAAATCAATTATACGCTTTAGGTCAAATAAAGTCGTTTGAAGAGATAGCCCATAAGTGTGTGGGGGGAAGACAATCACAAACATTGTTTTTTACAAATAAGTAACACAGATCATAAAGCAATAAAAGGAGAGATTGGAGATTTCAGGGATTCTATATATAAGAAAAGTTTAATTAGACTATTTCCTTATGCAAAGTTGCTGTCTGGGCATGCTGGGAGTTGTGGTTCTGCAGCGGTTGGGGGTTCACAGCTTGAAGACCACTGCTATAGAGGGTGCAAATGTATCTGAGCCCTGGAACTCAAATAATGTGAAATATGAGATGATCAAAATGGAGCCCCTGCACTAATTACTTGGGTTCTGAGGTCTGTAAGATCCATAGTAAAAACATCAGGTTCTGTCTATAGCAGATACTAAATCATGGCAGCTCAAAGAAACAAGCAGTCATTCTGACATGTCACATGTGATGTCATAGACAGCTGGAGGCCTGACATCCCACTGACAGCCGCCCGAGCCTTCAGTCTGTTCCAGTGCGATTAGTGAGAATAGTGAGATTAGCGTCTTCTTTTTCTACTTGTCTGAAATGGAGCTAAAAGGACTGGGGTTCGTCCCCCTCCTGTTGGCGTTTTGGTGTGCGGCCTGGCTTGCCACCAGCTACATCATGACGGTCGTCCTCGGCCATGCAGCCTCGCCACTGATGAGCATCAGGTAAGATAAACAAGCAAATGATTCTTATTTCATGGGTTGGGAGTGAGGAAATATCCATAATAACATTGGTTTCTTTTCCTTCACAGTGACGTGGGAAATGTCTTTCCCGAAAGCATATTATTCAGAATTGGATTTATAGGGACGTCCATTGGCACTTTGGTACTAACCTTTCTTATTTATAAGTATATGGTTATGCATACTGAAGAGTTCAGGGGTCATCAGGTCCTGATCCAGAGGATCCTGCTGGCCATTGTGTGGGCCTCCTGTTTTTCCACAGCTGTTATGCATGTATTGTCCCCCGAAGAATATCCCAGGATACACTTTGTCAGCACGATAATTTCCATTACATGTGAAGCCTTATACTACCTTGGGCAGTCCATCCAGATGTATAAATTACCAGGAGCAAAAAAAGTCATCCACCATAGTAGATGCACCTGCTGTGGCCTGACTTTTGTCTGTGTAGTTTTCTATTTTGGATATGAAACATTAAAGGAATTATTCCATAATGATGAAGACTGGGACGAGATCCGTGAAATCCCCATCATAATCATCGAGTGGGTGATGCTTCTACTGATCCTGATAAACATCGTGACCTATTATTCCACCATGCAGAGGTTATTGTTGACCGTCTCCAGAAACAGCTGCACACTCTCTCTTAGAGTAAAAATTGATGACTTCGGGGTGTAGACCACCACGGGGGCCATCAAGTGGACTTCTGGGAGAGATACTGCACAGGACACGGAAAACATCTAAAGAAGAATAACTGGGGGACTACATATGGTGCCAGTAATCATGACACAATAATATGAGCTGGTGATATTACCTATACAAAAAAAAAAAAAAAAAAAATTATAAAAAAATATTGGTGTGTGAAGTGTAATACCTAGTTAGAAAAACAGAATCAAATTCATCATTATAACCCCCCTCTGCATTACCCTGTTTATTATTTTTCAAGCAAGCACTTTGTTCTAATTCGTCCACTCTCTGGCGTGCTCCTTGTATAAGGGGTTTGGGATACCCTTTTTGTTTAAAACGATCCTCCAGGTTCTCTAGTTGTTGTAGGTATTTTTGTGTGGAAGAACAATTCCTTCGGATTCTTTTCATTTGACCGAATGGAATGTTCTTCTTCCATTATTTAAGATGGCAACTGTTAAAGTCGAGGTATCTGTTTGCATTCACCTCCTTAAAATAGTTGGCAGTATGCGAACAGCCATCCTGAATATAGATATTTAAATCCAGGAACTCACATTTTTTGGGGGACTGATGCAGCGCTGCCTTTGGCAATTTCTGGCTCTGCTATAGCGCTTTTTTTGAGGGGGCGTGTCGGCTGCCCCTTCATCTGGCGGTCAACCTGCGCCGCCGGGACGCAGCCCTGCCGGGACCGCCTGGAGGACGTCGCTCGCAACGGGACCACTCGGGACACCGCATGGTCGGGTAAGTGATGCCGGGGGATGGGTAAGGGACACTTAGCAGAGCGGTGTGTGTCCCGATCCCCGTGATCGGGACTTACACACCGCGCTGCTAAATATTCTGATAGCGAAACGCTGCTATTAGCTAGTCAGAGTTGACCAGCTGATAGCAGCGATCGCTGGGGGGGGGGGGGGGGGGATGAAACCCCCCGTGGTCGCATGGTAAGATGGCTGGCTATCAGTGATAGCCACCATCTTACCGGGCGCTGCGGGATGCCGCGAGTAGCGGCAAAAATGTTCATGACGTACCTGTATGTCATGGGTCGGGAACACCTTGCCACCCATGACGTACAGGTATGTCATAGGTCGGGAAGGGGTTAATGGTATAGAGAACTGTGTCTAGTGCATTAACTCTGATTTTTTGCCCATTGAAACCAGTAGGCCCATTGTGGTCTATGGGGAAAGCTGCTGAGTTGCCCATAGCAACCAATCAGATCGCTTCTTTCATTTTTGAAAAAGTCTCTGAAAAATGAAGGAAGTAATCTGATTGGTTGCTATGGGCAACTCAGAAACTTTTCCAGGAAAATATGCTGAGTTGCCCATAGCAACCAATCAGATCGCTTCTTTCATTTTGCAAAGGCATTGTGAAAAATGAAAGAAGCAATCTGGTTGCTATGGGCAACTGCACAACTCTTCCTCTACACTGGTCTTAATGAATCTCCCCCATAGAGGGAGATTTATCAAAACCTGCCCAGAGGAAAAGTTTCTGAGTTGCCCATAGCAACCAATCAGATCGCTTCTTTCATTTTTGAAAAAGCCTCTGAAAAATGAAGGATATTTTTGAGATTTTGGAAGCTGGGATACTCACTACACCCATGCATATCTAGATAATTAAGTATGGGGGGAACTTAAATTTATTTTTTAAATCACATGGAGTTTTGACTTTACTTCATTATGGTCGAATAAAGCACTTAAAGAGTTCCTTAAAATTAAAGATTCACTCTTTTGGATGAAAAGGGGCTTATTTATGTAAATCAATTATACGCTTTAGGTCAAATAAAGTCGTTTGAAGAGATAGCCCATAAGTGTGTGGGGGGAAGACAATCACAAACATTGTTTTTTACAAATAAGTAACACAGATCATAAAGCAATAAAAGGAGAGATTGGAGATTTCAGGGATTCTATATATAAGAAAAGTTTAATTAGACTATTTCCTTATGCAAAGTTGCTGTCTGGGCATGCTGGGAGTTGTGGTTCTGCAGCGGTTGGGGGTTCACAGCTTGAAGACCACTGCTATAGAGGGTGCAAATGTATCTGAGCCCTGGAACTCAAATAATGTGAAATATGAGATGATCAAAATGGAGCCCCTGCACTAATTACTTGGGTTCTGAGGTCTGTAAGGTCCATAGTAAAAACATCAGGTTCTGTCTATAGCAGATACTAAATCATGGCAGCTCAAAGAAACAAGCAGTCATTCTGACATGTCACATGTGATGTCATAGACAGCTGGAGGCCTGACATCCCACTGACAGCCGCCCGAGCCTTCAGTCTGTTCCAGTGCGATTAGTGAGAATAGTGAGATTAGCGTCTTCTTTTTCTACTTGTCTGAAATGGAGCTAAAAGGACTGGGGTTCGTCCCCCTCCTGTTGGCGTTTTGGTGTGCGGCCTGGCTTGCCACCAGCTACATCATGACGGTCGTCCTCGGCCATGCAGCCTCGCCACTGATGAGCATCAGGTAAGATAAACAAGCACATGATTCTTATTTCATGGGTTGGGAGTGAGGAAATATCCATAATAACATTGGTTTCTTTTCCTTCACAGTGACGTGGGAAATGTCTTTCCCGAAAGCATATTATTCAGAATTGGATTCATAGGGACGTCCATTGGCACTTTGGTACTAACCTTTCTTATTTATAAGTATATGGTTATGCATACTGAAGAGTTCAGGGGTCATCAGGTCCTGATCCAGAGGATCCTGCTGGCCATTGTGTGGGCCTCCTGTTTTTCCACAGCTGTTATGCATGTATTGTCCCCCGAAGAATATCCCAGGATACACTTTGTCAGCACGATAATTTCCATTACATGTGAAGCCTTATACTACCTTGGGCAGTCCATCCAGATGTATAAATTACCAGGAGCAAAAAAAGTCATCCACCATAGTAGATGCACCTGCTGTGGCCTGACTTTTGTCTGTGTAGTTTTCTATTTTGGATATGAAACATTAAAGGAATTATTCCATAATGATGAAGACTGGGACGAGATCCGTGAAATCCCCATCATAATCATCGAGTGGGTGATGCTTCTACTGATCCTGATAAACATCGTGACCTATTATTCCACCATGCAGAGGTTATTGTTGACCGTCTCCAGAAACAGCTGCACACTCTCTCTTAGAGTAAAAATTGATGACTTCGGGGTGTAGACCACCACGGGGGCCATCAAGTGGACTTCTGGGAGAGATACTGCACAGGACACGGAAAACATCTAAAGAAGAATAACTGGGGGACTACATATGGTGCCAGTAATCATGACACAATAATATGAGCTGGTGATATTACCTATACAAAAAAAAATAAAAAAAATAATAAAAAAATATTGGTGTGTGAAGTGTAATACCTAGTTAGAAAAACAGAATCAAATTCATCATTATAACCCCCCTCTGCATTACCCTGTTTATTATTTTTCAAGCAAGCACTTTGTTCTAATTCGTCCACTCTCTGGCGTGCTCCTTGTATAAGGGGTTTGGGATACCCTTTTTGTTTAAAACGATCCTCCAGGTTCTCTAGTTGTTGTAGGTATTTTTGTGTGGAAGAACAATTCCTTCGGATTCTTTTCATTTGACCTAATGGAATGTTCTTCTTCCATTATTTAAGATGGCAACTGTTAAAGTCGAGGTATCTGTTTGCGTCCACCTCCTTAAAATAGTTGGCAGTATGCGAACAGCCATCCTGAATATAGATATTTAAATCCAGGAACTCACATTTTTTGGGGGGACTGATGCAGCGCTGCCTTTGGATATCTCTGGCTCTGCCATAGCGCTTTTTTTGAGGGGGCGTGTCGGCTGCCCCTTCGTCTGGTGGTCAACACTAGTGTTGCTCGCAAATATTCGCAATGCGCGAATTCGCGAATATTCGCCAATATAGCACTATATATTCGAAATTACGAATATTGTTTTTTTTTTTTTCACAATACACATCACAGTGATCATCCCTCTCTGCTTCCAGCTTGTGTGGTGTAAAGAAGGCTCTAATACTACTGTGTGAGACTGGCGTATGAATTTTCGCATATGGGAAAATTTGCTTATGCACATTTTCATTTATGCAAATTTTCGCATATGCAAAAATATTACGCGAATATTACGAATATGCGAATTTAGCGAATATATGACGAATATTTGTCCATATATACGCGAAATATCGCGAATTCGAATATGGCCTATGCTGCTCAACACTAGTCAACACGCGCTATCTGGCCAGCGAGCCAGGGCCCCGTACAGGAGATCACGGGGCCCCCCAGCAGTCGGACACCCCACAATCTGAAATGTATCCCCTATCCTTGGGATAGGGGATGTTTTTCAACACTGCACTACTCCTTTAATGGCCTCCAAAATGAAGTTCCTCTGATGTATGGGCATCAAGGGATCTTCCACTAAAAAAGATCACACAGCTTCCACTCCTCTGTCATGTGGGATGTTACTATATAATGAAGCAATATCTAGCGTTGCCCACATATAGTCCTCTTCCCGTATGATATCTTTCAATAGGGTTAATAAACGCCCATTTATCTCTGAGGTATGCTGGTAAAGACACCGCACATTTCTGTAACTGATGGTCTATATATTCAGATAAACATCTGGCAACTATCGGACGACCAGGTGTTTTTTTTTTCGGTCTTTATGTACATTAGGTAGAAAATAAAAATAAGGTACATTTGGTTTGGGGTTAAATATATATCATGTTTTTCCCTCTTAAAGGGGTACTACGCACCAAGACATCTTATCCCCTCTCCAAAGGACCCCCGTGATCTCGGTTGCGGCACCCTGTTGTCATCACTGCACAGAGAATACAGGGGCCAGCACATCGGCATAGCCATTGACTGTCCTGGCATGCTGGGAGTTTTGCTACAGCTGGAACTCTTTTTATTAGAAAAATATAAAACTTTTACAAAACACAAATACAATGCTTAATCAGCTGAAACATAAGGATGAAAAAGTAACAAATATAAACTCTTTGTTACAGAATAAAAGGACCTACCTAACCAACCAGCCCAGCTTAACTCAACTACCAAATAATGCCTGATACTACTAATTCTTACCTATTATCCTTCCAAACACACATACACACACACATTAATTACCAACAAAACATAAATATAGCTTTCCTTAATTAAGTTTTAACTGAAAACATCCGAATAGGAAACTTATCCCCACATACCATACACAAAATGCATTAAACAAAAATAAATAGGGCTAACTGCCATAAAAATAATAAGGAAATAAATAAAATAATTCCATCTTGGAAATACCATTAATTTTACACACAGACAACAACCAATACTCACAATACATATTAGATCATAACAACGAAAAAAATAAAAAAATAAAATAAAGTAAAAAAAAATAAAAAAAATTATAATAAAAAGAGGGCTTATTGCCATAACTAAAAATAATTCCAACTTGGAAATTTCATTTATTTATTTATTTTTTCCCCTTTCTCCTTTCCCTTCTCTTTAAACTATAGTAACACACACATGCATGGATACATTACCATAAGGGGGAAAAAATAAACACAATAATATCAACTAAAAGCTGGTCCGACTGCCTTTACCCAACAATGAGGTATAACACTATACAAAAATACATAAAACTATTTATACTTATGAAATACATGTAAACAAGAATAAAACCTAAAGAAAAATAACCTACACTATGAACTCTCCCATCACCCACACCACTCCCACTGGACATGGTCAGAGTTCGTGTATCACAGTGTTTTTTTATTTTTTTTTTACTGAAACAGTCATTGTCCATAAACTGACCCAAGTCAGACCCAAAGCATCACCCCCTCCCCCCAACAACCCCCACCCAACTTAAAATTAATCCCCCCCCCCCACTATTATTAACTAACTCAACAATGTACTAATTCACTACAACCACAGAAATAATATGAAAAACAAAGTAATACAGTACTTCAAACCCCCACCAGGCCCAAGATTGGTTGCCTGCAAGCCCTTTACATTCAAATTACAGAAAACAAAACAAAAAGCTAGAGTGACATGCATAGCCCACCACCAGGAAGAAGGATGGCAATCCTGATAAAACTAAGTTTCAGAATGCTTACCCTATGAACCTTACTTCTAACCCTATCGCTATCCCTTCATAAAACTGACCCTATACTCACCCTAACATCTATATACTGTCCCTAACCAAAATTAAGGTACATCAAAAGAAAACCCTCTCCACAGGAGAGAAGCCCTACTGGTACCAAGACTGCCATACTCCAAAGACCTGATCTTCCCGAGGTCACCAGTGATGTTCCTACATACCTCCACCTCGGAGAGGACTTTCTGTTGGGTCGATACTAAGCACCGTGCATTCCACGTGTAGTACCTAACCACTAAGCTAACTAAGAATAAAGTGCCCCGATCACGGCCACCCAGGTTCCTGAATGCCCCATAAGCCCACTCCGGATAGGAAAGGCCGGCAAGTTGACTCCAGCCGATGGAAGCACCCACCCTGTTGTAAACCCCTATATTAAAGGGACAATGAAGCAGGAAGTGGTCCATGCTTTCCAGCGTGTCCCCGTACTCTTCTCGGGGACATCCCCGGTCATCAGAGTTCCTGTACTTCAGGTTGTCCCTCACATATAGCTTCCCCTGAAAGCAGCGCCAGGCCAAGTCCCAAAACTTCTGGGGGATCCTTTTCATATTTAAAAGATGCAATCCCACCGTCAGATCCCGACCTGGGCAGTCCCTGAGCGCCAGAGGCTTCTGGAAGTGGGTCAACAGAACCCGTTTGTCAAGGAACTGCCTTGACTGGGTCCTGATCTCCCACACTCCCAGACCCCACCGACGTATCGCCTTCAGAGTCGGGGTAGCGTAAGCCGGAAGATATCCATGTGGTGTACGGAGGTCCTTCACTTGCCCTCCTGTCTCCCATTCCTGGAAGAAAGGCCGAAACCATTCCCTGCAGGAGAGTACCCACGGAGGAGCCCTCTCTGACCAGAGGTTTGCAATGTTGGCTTTCAAGAAGGTGTTCGTTAAGAACACCACAGGGTTTACCATAGATAAACCCCCTAGTCTCCTCGTGCGGTACGTAACCTCCCTCTTGACTAGGTTCAACCTGTTCCCCCATAACAGTTGGAAAAACAGGCTGTAGACCCTAGTGTAGTAAGCCTCTGGTAAAATACATACGCTGCCCAGATAGATAAACAAGGGGAGCAGGTACGATTTGATCAGGTGTACCCTTTCCCTGAGGGTCATAGACCAACCCTTCCACTGGTCCACCCTCTGAGTGGCATCCTGGAGCTTACCATCCCAGTTTTTGGTGGGATAATCATCCTGGCCGAATGTGATGCCCAAAACTTTTGCTGAGTCTTGGGGCCCTGGAAGGGTGTCCGGGAGATCAAACGTGGGGTCTCCCCCTCCCAGCCAGAGACTCTCACACTTATCCTGGTTGATCTTAGACCCGGATGCCTCCGAGTAGCGGTCCACTTCCGACATCACCACATCGGCCTCCTCTCTCGAGGAGAGGAAAATGGTGACATCATCAGCGTACGCCACCACTCTCTGGGCGACACCCGGCTCCGCCAGAATCATCCTGACTCCCGCCAATGGTCCGCAACTCACCCTCCTAAGGAAGGGATCGATCGCAAATACATATAAGAGCGGGCTCAAAGGACAACCCTGACGGACTCCAGACCCCACCTCAAAGAGCGGCCAGACCACCCGTTCACCAGCGGGAAACTCTCTGCCCCTGCATACAAGATCTTAAGCCAATTAACAAAAGTACACGGTAAGCCATATCTCAGGAGGACGGACCAGAGGTAGTCATGGTTCACTCGATCAAATGCTTTGGCCTGATCCAAGGAAAAGTAAGTACCCCTTCCAGAGACCCGCACTACTCCGCTCCACTGCCTCCCTGACACTGAGGACAGCACTTAAGGTGCTTCGGCCTGGAACAGAGCAGTGCTGAGCCCCCGAAATGAGCCGGGGTGCAAACTTCACCAGCCGATTAAACAGTATCTTGGCCAGAAGCTTCCTGTCTGTAGGTGCGAGTAGAAGGATCTGACGACCTCCAGGATCCCTGATCTGGACCGATTCAGAGATCCCGTACTATCAATCAGTCCTGAGACTACTTTACTACTCACTGACATCTTGCAGTTCCTGTAAGGGTCGGGCGAGCGGTACTTCCCGTAATCCCTCTCAAAAACCAAAGATGCTTGCCTATCGTACTGACACCTCATCAGCAAGGACTTCACTCTGGAGATATCCTCTCGGCTACCTCCAGTCGAGACGAGAAGCTCGAGTTTCCTCCTCAGTCCCTGATACAGGCGATACCTGTTTAGGGACCTGAGGCTCGAGAGCTGGCGGAAGAACCCCGCAACCTGCTTCTTGAATATCTCCCACCACTCAGACTTACTACTACAAAAGTCCAGTAAAGGTACCTGACTTTGAAGAAAATCCTCAAAGGACTGTCTTATCTCTGTTTCCTCCAGGAGGGACAAATTCAGCTTCCAATAACCTTTTCCCATCCGGGGGGTCTCTGAAACATTCAGGGAAAACAAAATCATACAGTGGTCGGAGAACTCCACCTCAACCACGGACACTGCGGAAGAGACGGCTTCCTCCTTTAAATAAAACCTGTCTATCCTAGACCTGCTGCTACCTCGATGAAAGGTGAAACCCGCGTGGCCTGAGGGGCTCCGGATGTGGGCATCCTCTAGGCGAGCTTCCCTGACTATATTACTAAGGGCCACACAGTCATAAGCCAGCCGATCATTGGAACCTCTCCTATCTTGGGACCTCGTGACATTATTGAAGTCCCCTCCAAAGATCACTTGCCGGCTAGTAAAAAGAAAGGGCTTAATCCTCATAAAGAGATCCTTACGGCCCCACTTTGTTTGTGGGGTGTAGATGTTAATGAGCCGGAGCTCTTGTCCCTTCATGAAGACATCTAAGATCAGGCACCTCCCCATTTCTAACTCAATGACCCGTCTGCATTCGACCGGAGCGGTAAAAAGGACCGCCACCCCACTATACGGCTCAGCCACAAGAGACCAGTGGGAGGGGCCGCGCCTCCACTCTCTTCTGGCTTTCACCAGAGAGGCTAGATCTGACAACCTGGTCTCCTGTAAAAAGAAAATGTCGGCTTCAACACGGCCGAGAAAATCAAAGGCTGCGAATCTAGCCGTATCAGACTTTATACTGGCACAATTAATAGATGCCAGCGTCAATGGGGTGAGTGCTGCCATCCTGGGTAATTGAGTTAGACGGCCTTACCCATTATTTTTTCTTGCCCTTCTTCTTCACCGCCTCATCCCCTGAAGAAGAAGGAGCATTCTTACTTTCTTTAGATCTCTTTTTTGACTCAGACTGATCCATCTGGCTCCCATCTCCATCTGGCCCTGAGTTAGCCCTGCCCTCCGAGGAAGATGCCTCAACAGGACAGGACCCAGTTCCCCCTGGAGGCTCCAATCCCTCAGGCACCCCATCCTCGCCACCCCCCTCCAATGAGGGGGAGGAGATGGTATCAAGGACAAGGTACCTGTTCGATAGGTCAATCAGAAGGGGGGCAGGTAAGCTTCCTTTTAGGACCTGGCCTTTAGCACCTGAAATAGAGGACTGAGACTTCCCCTTTACAACTTTTTTGCCCTTGTCTTTTTTCGGCCTTTCCCTCCCCTCCTCATCCACACTTTTATAGTGGGAGGAATCAGAAAAGATCAGCCTCTTTGCCTTCCTCTTCGCGAATCCTCCTAATCTCCTCATCCAACACACCATCCCCCAGGGTCTCAGCAACATCTGGGCTAGTGACAGGAGCAGGGCCAGGAGCTACCCCCGCCACCTGAGAACTCTCCAGCTCCCTGCTCCTTCTGCGGTTTTCCTCTCGCCTTAGTTTGGCAGGCCCCTTCTTGCTCTTCATTAACCCTTTTGCTCCTTCACCCATGCCCGTACCCTCCCCAGCCGGGGCAACCCTAAAGCTCTCCCCAGCTGGAGCGGCCACCAAACGGGAAAAGGCGCTGGGGCAACGCTTGAAAGGGTGTCCTAGGACAACACACAGATGACACCGGATCTGCCCACAGGATGCAGCCAAATGACCAGCCCCACCACAAAAAGCGCAAACTTGCACAGTGCAGGCTGCGCTAAAATGGGTAGGACTACCACACCTGTGGCAGACTTTAGGCTGCCCCTGGTAGAAGACTTGGATTCTGTCACGTCCGAGTAAGGCTGCCGATGGGATGTGGGCAACTGTGCTCCCTGAACGCCTAAGTTTGACGGAAAACGTCCAGGCCCCAGACCAGATCCCGTGCTCATCAAGATTTTTCTTGGGCATGTCCGTCACATCCCCATAACGACCGAGCCAGGTCATGATGTCGTAGCAAGACAGCGACTCGTTACGGGTCAAAACGGTCACTCTCTTGGTTTGGTTCTGCCGGGATATCGCTTTTACAGCGAAATCCCGCCAGCCGGGCTCGTTCTTCACCATGTCGTAATTCGACCAGAAAAGTTCAAGACCCTCTGGCCGAACAAAGCTGATGTCGAACTCAGAAGAACCATAGGGGTGAATCAGGGCAAAGATGTCACTCGCCCTGAACTCCATCTGAAGGAGGAGCTCAACCACCCTTGCCCGGGGCGGGCACGCTGTCACGATGCCGGCTGGCAGGTAGTGGATCCTCTGTGCCAGAGAGGGATTGGCGTGGACCGTGCTAGTGGATCGGTTCTAAGTCACTACTGGTTTTCACCAGAGCCCGCCGCAAAGCGGGATGGTCTTGCTGCGGCGGTAGTGACCAGGTCGTATCCACTAGCAACGGCTCAACCTCTCTGACTGCTGAAGATAGGCGCGGTACAAGGGAGTAGACAGAAGCAAGGTCGGACGTAGCAGAAGGTCGGGGCAGGCAGCAAGGATCGTAGTCAGGGGCAACGGCAGGAGGTCTGGAACACAGGCTAGGAACATACAAGGAAACGCTTTCACTGGCACAATGGCAACAAGATCCGGCGAGGGAGTGCAGGGGAAGTGAGGTATAAATAAGGAGTGCACAGGTGAACACACTAATTAGAACCACTGCGCCAATCAGCGGCGAAGTGGCCCTTTAAATCGCAAAGACCCGGCGCGCGCGCGCCCTAGGGAGCGGGGCCGCGCGCGCCGGGACAGGACCGACGGAGAGCGAGTCAGGTACGGGAGCCGGGGTGCGCATCGCGAGCGGGCGCCACCCGCATCGCGAATCGCATCCCGGCTGGAGGCGGTATCGCAGCGCCCCGGGTCAGTGGATCTGACCGGAGCGCTGCAGTGACGAGAGTGTAGCGAGCGCTCCGGTGATGAGCGGGGACCCGGAGCGCTCGGCGTAACAGTACCCCCCCCCTTGGGTCTCCCCCTCTTCTTAGAGCCTGAGAACCTGAGGACCAGACTTTTGTCTAGAATATTGTCCTCAGGTTCCCAGGATCTCTCTTCTGGACCACAACCCTCCCAATCAACTAAAAAAAAAAAGTTTTCCCTCTGACCTTCTTGGATGCCAGAATCTCTTTGACGGAGAAGATGTCCGAGGAGCCGGAAACAGGAGTGGGGGAAACAAGTTTGGGAGAGAAACGGTTGATGATAAGTGGTTTAAGAAGAGAAACGTGAAAGGCATTAGGGATACGAAGAGAAGGAGGAAGAAGAAGTTTGTAAGAGACAGGATTAATCTGGCACAAAATTTTGAAAGGACCAAGATAGCGTGGTCCCAACTTGTAGCTAGGGACACGGAAGCGGACATATTTAGCGGAGAGCCATACCTTGTCTCCAGGAGAAAAAATGGGAGGAGCTCTTCTTATCAGCAAACTTCTTCATGCGTGATGAAGCCTGTAAGAGAGAATTTTGGGTCTCTCTCCATATGGTGGAAAGATCACGAGAAATTTCATCCACAGCGGGCAGACCAGAGGGCAAGGGGGTAGGGAGGGGAGGAAGAGGGTGACGGCCGTACACCACGAAAAATGGGGATTTGGAGGAAGATTCAGAGACTCTGAAGTTATACGAGAATTCGGCCCATGGTAGAAGATCTGCCCAATCATCCTGGCGGGAGGAAACAAAATGTCGTAAATAATCACCCAAGACCTGGTTAATTCTTTCTACTTGTCCATTGGATTGAGGATGATATGCAGAAGAAAAGTTTAATTTAATCTTGAGTTGTTTACAGAGAGCCCTCCAGAATTTTGACACGAATTGGGCGCCTCTATCCGAGACGATCTGCGTGGGCAACCCGTGAAGACGAAAAATGTGTACAAAAAATTGTTTAGCCAACTGAGGCGCTGAAGGAAGACCAGGAAGAGGGATGAAATGTGCCATTTTGGAGAATCGATCAACGACCACCCAAACAACAGTGTTGCCACGGGATGGGGGTAAGTCTGTAATAAAATCCATACCAATCAGAGACCAAGGCTGTTCGGGGACAGGCAGAGGATGAAGAAAACCAGTGGGCTTCTGGCGAGGAGTCTTATCCCGGGCACAGACAGTGCAGGCTCGCACAAAGTCCACGACATCCGTCTCCAGAGTCGGCCACCAATAGAAGCGAGAGATGAGTTGCACAGATTTCTTGATGCCTGCATGACCTGCGAGATGGGAGGAGTGACCCCATTTGAGGATTCCGAGGCGTTGGTGTGGAGAGACGAAGGTCTTTCCTGGAGGAGTTTGCCTGATGGAGGCTGGAGAAGTGGAAATCAGGCAGTCAGGAGGAATGATGTGTTGCGGAGAGAGTTCAACTTCCGAAGCATCCGAGGAACGAGAGAGAGCATCGGCCCTAATGTTCTTATCGGCAGGCCGAAAGTGAATTTCAAAATTAAATCGGGCAAAGAACAGAGACCACCTGGCCTGGCGAGGATTCAGCCGTTGGGCAGACTGGAGATAGGAGAGGTTCTTGTGATCGGTGTAAATAATAACTGGAAATCTTGATCCCTCCAGCAGATGCCTCCATTCCTCAAGTGCTAATTTAATGGCTAGAAGCTCTCGATCCCCGATGGAGTAGTTCCTCTCCGCCGGAGAGAAGGTCCTAGAAAAAAAACCACAAGTAACAGCATGCCCGGAAGAATTTTTTTGTAGAAGGACCGCTCCAGCTCCTACAGAGGAGGCATCAACCTCCAATAGGAAGGGTTTAGATGGGTCAGGTCTGGAGAGCACGGGAGCCGAAGAAAAGGCAGACTTGAGCCGTTTAAAGGCGTCTTCCGCTTGAGGAGGCCAAGACTTGGGATTGGCATTTTTTTTGGTTAAAGCCACGATAGGAGCCACACCGGTAGAAAAATGTGGAATAAATTGCCTGTAATAATTGGCGAACCCCAAAAAACGTTGGATAGCACGGAGTCCGGAGGGGCGTGGCCAATCTAAGACGGCAGAGAGTTTGTCTGGATCCATTTGTAGTCCCTGGCCAGAGACCAAGTATCCTAGGAAAGGAAGAGATTGGCATTCAAACAGACATTTCTCTATCTTGGCATAAAGTTGATTGTCACGAAGTCTCTGAAGAACCATACGGACATGCTGGCGGTGTTCTTCTAGATTGGCAGAAAAAATCAGGATATCGTCCAGATATACAACAACACAGGAGTATAAGAGATCACGAAAAATTTCATTAACAAAGTCTTGGAAGACGGCAGGGGCGTTGCACAGGCCAAAGGGCATGACCAGATACTCAAAGTGTCCATCTCTAGTGTTAAATGCCGTTTTCCATTCATCCCCCTCTCTGATGCGGATGAGATTATAAGCACCTCTTAAGTCCAGTTTGGTAAAGATGTGGGCACCTTGGAGGCGATCAAAGAGTTCAGAGATGAGGGGTAGGGGGTAGCGGTTCTTTACCGTGATTTTATTAAGACCGCGGTAGTCAATGCAAGGACGTAGAGAGCCATCTTTTTTGGACACAAAGAAAAATCCGGCTCCGGCAGGAGAGGAGGATTTACGGATAAAGCCCTTTTTTAAATTTTCCTGGATGTACTCAGACATAGCAAGAGTCTCTGGGGCGGACAGAGGATAAATTCTGCCCCGGGGTGGAGTAGTGCCCGGGAGGAGGTCAATAGGGCAATCATAAGGCCTGTGAGGAGGTAGAGTCTCAGCTTGTTTTTTGCAAAAAACATCCGCAAAGTCCATATAGGCCTTAGGGAGACCGGTTACAGGGGGAACCACAGAGTCACGGCAAGGGGTACTGGGAACCGGTTTTAGGCAGTCCTTGAAACAAGAGGGCCCCCAACTCTTGATCTCCCCAGTGGACCAATCCAGGGTTAGGGAATGGAGTTGAAGCCAGGGTAGTCCAAGGAGAATTTCGGAAGTGCAATTGGGGAGGACCAAAAATTCAATCTTCTCGTGATGAGGTCCGATGCACATTAGAAGGGGCTCCGTGCGGAAACGTATGGTACAGTCCAATCTTTCATTGTTTACACAATTGATGTAGAGGGGTCTGGCGACACTGGTCACCGGGATGTTGAACCTGTTGACGAGAGAGGCCAAAATAAAATTTCCTGCAGATCCGGAATCCAAGAAGGCCATAGTAGAGAAGGAGAAGGCAGAGGCAGATATCCGCACAGGCACAGTAAGACGTGGAGAAGCAGAGTAGACATCAAGGACTGTCTCACCTTTGTGCGGAGTCAGCGTACGTCTTTCCAGGCGGGGAGGACGAATAGGACAATCCTTCAGGAAGTGTTCGGTACTGGCACAGTACAGGCAGAGATTCTCCATGCGGCGTCGTGTCCTCTCTTGAGGTGTCAGGCGAGACCGGTCGACCTGCATAGCCTCCACGGCGGGAGGCACAGGAACGGATTGCAGGGGACCAGAGGAGAGAGGAGCCGGGGAGAAAAAACGCCTCGTGCGAACAAAGTCCATATCCTGGCGGAGCTCCTGACGCCTTTCGGAAAAACGCATGTCAATGCGAGTGGCTAGATGAATGAGTTCATGTAGGTTAGCAGGGATTTCTCGTGCGGCCAGAACATCTTTAATGTTGCTGGATAGGCCTTTTTTAAAGGTCGCGCAGAGGGCCTCATTATTCCAGGATAATTCTGAAGCAAGAGTACGGAATTGTACGGCGTACTCGCCAACGGAAGAATTACCCTGGACCAGGTTCAACAGGGCAGTCTCAGCAGAAGAGGCTCGGGCAGGTTCCTCAAAGACACTTCGAATTTCCGAGAAGAAGGAGTGTATAGAGGCAGTGACGGGGTCATTGCGGTCCCAGAGCGGTGTGGCCCATGACAGAGCTTTTCCAGACAGAAGGCTGACTACGAAAGCCACCTTAGACCTTTCAGTAGGAAACTGGTCCGACATCATCTCCAAGTGCAGGGAACATTGGGAAAGAAAGCCACGGCAGAATTTAGAGTCCCCATCAAATTTATCCGGCAAGGATAGTCGTAGACCAGAAGCGGCCACTCGCTGCGGAGGAGGTGCAGGAGCTGGCGGAGGAGATGATTGCTGAAGCTGTAGTAGTAGCTGCTGTAGCATCACGGTCAGTTGAGACAGCTGTTGGCCTTGTTGCGCTATCTGTTGTGACTGCTGGGCGACCACCGTGGTGAGGTCGGCGACAACTGGCAGAGGAACTTCAGCGGGATCCATGGCCGGATCTACTGTCACGATGCCGGCTGGCAGGTAGTGGATCCTCTGTGCCAGAGAGGGATTGGCGTGGACCGTGCTAGTGGATCGGTTCTAAGTCACTACTGGTTTTCACCAGAGCCCGCCGCAAAGCGGGATGGTCTTGCTGCGGCGGTAGTGACCAGGTCGTATCCACTAGCAACGGCTCAACCTCTCTGACTGCTGAAGATAGGCGCGGTACAAGGGAGTAGACAGAAGCAAGGTCGGACGTAGCAGAAGGTCGGGGCAGGCAGCAAGGATCGTAGTCAGGGGCAACGGCAGGAGGTCTGGAACACAGGCTAGGAACACACAAGGAAACGCTTTCACTGGCACAATGGCAACAAGATCCGGCGAGGGAGTGCAGGGGAAGTGAGGTATAAATAAGGAGTGCACAGGTGAACACACTAATTAGAACCACTGCGCCAATCAGCGGCGAAGTGGCCCTTTAAATCGCAAAGACCCGGCGCGCGCGCGCCCTAGGGAGCGGGGCCGCGCGCGCCGGGACAGGACCGACGGAGAGCGAGTCAGGTACGGGAGCCGGGGTGTGCATCGCGAGCGGGCGCCACCCGCATCGCGAATCGCATCCCGGCTGGAGGCGGTATCGCAGCGCCCCGGGTCAGTGGATCTGACCGGAGCGCTGCAGTGACGAGAGTGTAGCGAGCGCTCCGGGGAGGAGCGGGGACCCGGAGCGCTCGGCGTAACACACGCATCTTTACCCCTCCAAATCAGACGGGCCACATTCCTACGGTTACTATCCTGCCCGGGAGTCGGGAGGGACCACATCACCTCCCCATTCTGTTCTTGGAAGGCACCCAGACCATGCCTCTCTATCCAAAAAGACAGGTCAACCGAACCCCTCCCTTCTACCTCAATTGACCTATCACCCTTACGCAGAGCCTCCAGGAGGCGCCGCTGCAAGTGACCCCCAGAACCAGATGGAGACGGAGACCCTCTTGATTCCCCGGCAGCGACGCTGGCATAGCTTCTAGCAGTCACCACCAGGGGGGCAGCCGAACCAGCCCCTACTTCCTCAGTACTCTTTACTGATCCAGTGACATCCCTTTGCCTGCCTCCAGCACTCTTCTCTTGCACACCGATAGCATCCCTCTCTTGTACACCTCTAGCACCCCTCTCTCGCACACCGCTAGCATCCCTTTCTTGCACACCGCTAGCACCCCTCTCTCGCACACCGCTAGCACCCCTCTCTTGCACACCGCTAGCACCCCTCTCTTGCACACCGCTAGCACCCCTCTCTTGCACACCGCTAGCACCCCTCTCTTGCACACCGCTAGCACCCCTCTCTAGTACACCTCTAATGCCCCACTCTTGCACACTGCTAACATTTTCATGCAACATACCATCACCAAAATTTTCACTCTCTTTTGCACTCTTCCCTTTCACACTATTATCCTGGCTAAACTTTCCTGAGCTGGCCGGGTTATTTGCGTATGCCACGGGGGTTTGTGCTGCTGGTCCCGCCCCCGATGACCGCTTTTTCGGTTCTGGCGATGTTACTTCCAGTTCCAGTGATGACACTTCCTTCAACGCCGATGATGTTCCCAGTGAGAACTGCTTCACACTGGGTGGGATCTGTCCCTCCGGACGCACCCCCACCCCTCCTACAGCAGCCGACGTGGAGGGATTCCCCACAGCGTCAGTGCAACCTTCAGGAGCCACCTTACCCGACCGCCCGGGCTTTTCTACCAATCCAGACGCATGGACACTCCCCCCCCTCACAGAGGAGTGCCCTGCTACGCCCAGATCGCTCGGGGGACCGCCCCCCGAGCAGACAGCAACATCACCAAGCTCCGGCACTAGGACACGCCCCCTGCCCACCTGGGGTGGTCCTGCAGCATCGGAGTCGCCCACCTTAAGCCTGTCCTGCCCTTCCCTACCGACTGGACAGGCGGCTCCTTGGCGTCTGCAGCCATCTTAGAAACCTTATCCACCATGTACCCCCCATTCTGGCCCCGCTTTACAGCAAAAGCGGGGTCGGGCAGACTGGGGGGCCCACCAGCCTGAACCACCTTTTCAGATGGCCCAGACTGCTGGAGAGAAGAATAAACAAGTCTGGTGACCTCTCCTTTTTTCCTTTTATTTCTCCTCTTCCTCTTGCCCTTCACCTCAGTATCTGGGCCCAAGTCATTTCCAAATGAGAAGTTCTCAAAATGGGTAGGTGACTCTTGGAGCACAATCGCCTTCAGCAATCCACCACCAATTAACCCATTGCTGCTGCCGCTGTCGTCACTGCTGTCATCTGACGTTACAGGCAGGGCTACCTGAGCAGGATTTATGTATGAACTCTGGGTTGTGTCCTCCTCCATTTCACTCTCCTCTGCACCACCATCTTGCTTCTCTTTAGCACCTTCCTCAGCACTGTCCTCTCTTTCTCCACCACCATCTTCCTCCACACTGTCCTCCTCAGCACTGTTCTCTCTTTCTCCTCCACCATCCACCTCCACACCATCCTCCTCTGCACTGCTTTCGCTGTGACTGACCTCCTCCTCTCTTTCTGGGTTCTGCTGGCCTCTGAACCGACTTTCATTGCAGAGTTTTTCTCTGAAGATACCAGCCCCTTCCATGATCTCCATCCTCACCCTTTCTACCTCCTCAACCTCTTTTTTCAGGGTGCGCACTTTAGCCGAATACACTGGCCTTCGATTTTTTGAGGTGTAATCAGCCTGGTAACGGGCAAATTTTAAGTCCTCTCTTAGCCCACGAAGCATTTTGCCAAGACACTCATACTCCGCCATTTTTGCTTGGATTCGGGACCCAAAAGTGGCCAAAGACTCCCTGGGACCCAATGCCCCCCATTGCTGGGGTTCAGAGGTACCTTGCCTCCCCATGTTTCTCCTCAACTCCTCACCTTCATGCAGGTCTTTACCTGCAGCCTTGCTTGTAGCCTTCCTTGCAGCCTTGCGGCTTCCAGATATGGACGGTGGAGTTGGTTCTGCATTTCTGCGGATCCTGGAGGATCTCCGTACCCCATCCTGGGAGTTGGCCGTTGCAATGTCACCTCCACCTCCCGCCGGCCTGGTAAGGGAGATGGGGACGTTGGGGTTCATGCAGGGAAACCCTTCCCCGAAGGCTGCCACAAACCTGGGGGGGGGGGGGGGGAGGGCTGGTGAAAATCCTGCTGCTCTCTGGTTCTCTGGTTCTCCTGGAGCTGACGATCACACAACCACACCCTGAACAGGAAGTAGTGCAACAGCTGGAGACACCCTATTTGGAAAGCACTGCTGTAGGGTAATTTGGTGGTGGATGCAAATCCCTAATTTAGGCCTCAAATGCACATGGTGCTCTTTCACTTTGGAGCCCTCTCATATTTCAAGGCAACAGTTTTTGGTTACAAATTTTTTTTCTCTTCTTTTACCCCTTAAGAAAAGGTAAATTTTGGGTCTACACCAGCATGTTAGTGTAAACAGAGTGTACCATATACATTTGAGGCCTAAATTGGTGATTTGCACAGGGGTGGCTGGTAGTTACAGCAGTTCTGACATAAACATAAAAAACACCCATATGTGACCCCCATTTAGAAAACTACACCCCTCACGTAAAGTAACAAGGGGTATAGTGAGCCTTAACATCCCACAGGTGTTTGACAAATTTTTGTTAAAGTTGGAGGTGAAAATAAAAAAATTTATATTTTTTTCCCTAAAATGCTATTGTTACCCCAATTTTATCATTTTCACAAGGGGTAATAGGAAAAAAAGCCCAGCAAAATTTGTAACCCCATCTCTTCTGAGTCAGAAAATACCCCACATGTGGATGTAAAGTGCTCTGCGGGTGAACTACAGGGCTCAGAAGAGAAGGAGCACCATTGGGCTTTTGGAGAGAGAATCTGGCTGAAATTGAAGGCCATGTGCGTTTAGGCCTCCATGGTGCCAGAACAGTGAACCCCCCCCACACACACACACACACACACACATGTGACCCCATTTTGGAAACTACACCCCTAATAAGAAGTGCAGTGAGCATTTACATCTCACAGGTGTCTGATAGATTTTTTTGAGCAGTGGTCTGCCAAAAGAAAAATGAAAATTTTTCATTTGCACAGCCCACTGTTCCAAAGATCTGTCAAATGCCAGTCGGGTTTAACCCCTTAAGGAACCAGCCCATTTTCACCTTAAGGACCCAGCCATTTTTGCACATCTGACCATTGTCATTTTAAGCATTAATAACTCTGGGATACTTTTACTTTTCATTCTGATTCTGACATTGTTTTTTCGTGACATATTCTACTTCATGTTAGTGGTAAATTTTTGTCGAGGCTTGCATCATTTCTTGGTGAAAAATTCCCAAATTTGATGAAAAAATTGAAAATTTAGCATTTTTCTAACTTTGAAGCTCTCTGCTTGTAACAAAAACAGACATTCCAAATAAATAATATATTGATTCACAGATACAATATGTCTACTTTATATTTTCATCATAAAGTTGACAGGTTTTAAGTTTTAGAAGATATCAGAGGGCTTCAAAGTTCAGCAGCACTTTTCCAATTTTTCACAACATTTTCTAAATTGGAATTTTTCAGGGACCAGTTCAGTTTTGAAGTGGATTTGAAGGGCCTTCATATTAGAAATACCCCACAAATGACCACATTATAAAAACTGCACCCCTCAAAGTATCCAAAATGACATTTGGGTAAGTGTGTTAACCCTTTAGGTGTTTCACAGGAATAGCAGCAAAGTGAAGGAGGAAATTCAAAATCTCCATTTTTTACACTCGCATGTTCTTGTAGACCCAGTTTTTGAATTTTTACAAGGGGTAATAGGAGAAAAAGCCCCCCAAAATTTGTAACCCAATTTCTCTAGAGTAAGGAAATACCTCATATGTGTATGTAAAGTGTTCGGCTGGTGCAGTAGAGGGCTCAGAAGGGAAGGAGCAACAATGGGATTTTGGAGAGTGAATTTTTGCTGAAATGGTTTTTGGGGGGCATGTCACATTTTGGAAGCCCCTATGGTGCCAGAAGAGCAGAAAACCCCCACATGGCATACCATTTTGGAAACTACACCCCTCAAGCCACGTACCAAGGGGTCCAGTGAGCCTTAACACCCCACAGGTCTTTTACGACTTTTCGTTAAATTTGGATGTGTAAATGAAAAAAAAAAAAAAAAAGTTTCACTTCCAGGCAGTGGAAGAGAGGTGGTTGTGGTTGTGATAAATATAAAGCAAATACACTATGTTGAGCTAGCGACTGTTTTTCTGTATACAAGAGTGTGAAGCATACAAGTGAGTGAGTATAAAAGTGAGGGGACTTAAAATTAAGGGACTTTAAATTCAGGAAGTTTAAATTGAAATATTTGATTTTTTTTTCTTTTCTGTTAATTTTTGCAATCCCCAAATCTAGTATGACCTCCATGTTGGAAAAGGCAGTCCAGTGTGCATCTTGCGCAATCTATGCAATCCTTGAACAACAGTTTGAGGGTGCATATTGTTGTGCGAGATGTGTGCGAGTTGCTCATTTAGAAGCCCAGATCCTGGATCTAGAGGAGCAACTGGCAACACTGAGATGCATTGACAACCCGCAGAGTAGTCTCCTGCTCACTGAGGAGGTACTCTCTGGGGTCGAGGTGGGGATGGATAGTGGGACGGAGGGGCAGGACAGTCAGGCAGTTAGCTGGGTTACAGTTAGAAAACGGGGTAGAGGGAAAAGTGTCAGGGAGGCTAGTCCTGAACTGGCACACCCCAACAAGTTTGCCCAGTTGGCAGATGAGGGGGATGTCATTTCAGAGCTAGCGGTACTGCAGCAGGACTCTGCCTCTGACCGCCAGGGGGGTGTCTGCTCCAGTAAGGAGGGAGGGAGGAGAGCAGGGCAGGCCAGACAGGTACTGGTAGTGGGGGACTCAATTATTAGGGGGACAGACAGGGTGATCTGTCACAAAGACCGGGATAGCCGAACAGTGTGTTGTCTTCCTGGCGCTCGAGTTCGGCACTTTCGCGGATCGGGTTGACAGGTTGCTGGGTGGGGCTGGAGAAGACCCAGCAGTCATGGTACATATTGGCACCAATGACAAAGTAAGAGGTAGATGGAGTGTCCTTAAAAATGATTTCAGGGACTTAGGCTGCAAGCTTAAGGCAAGGACCTCCAAGGTAGTATTTTCTGAAATATTACCTGTACCACGAGCCGTACCAGAGAGGCTGCGGGAGATAAGGGAGGTAAACAAGTGGCTCAGAAGCTGGTGTAGGAAGGAGGGGTTTGGGTTCATGGAGAACTGGGCAGACTTCGACTTTAAAGGAAACAGATTTCTGACTATAGCTAAAGACCATTATCTGTCCCAAATGGTGCAGGGCCTGACCAGAGGGGGCGCCCTACTAGACTTAATATTTTCTAACGTACTGAAACTGGCAGAGTAATTAATGTGCAAGTAGATGGACACCGAGGAAATAGTGATCATAATGTAATACATTATAACTTGTTCTTCAATAAGGGAATCTCTCGAGGGGCCACAAAAACAATGAACTTTCGAAAAGCAAAGTTCGATCAACTCAGAGAAGCCCATAACAATATAAAATGGGATATTGTCCTCAAAAAGAACAATACTGACACTAAATGGGAGACTTTAAAAAATATCTTAAATTTTCACTGTAAAATGTATATACTTTATAGGAATAAAAGGGTCAGAAATAAAAGAAAACCAATATGGATGAATAAAAATGTTAAGGGGGCAATAAATGACTAAAATAAAGCATTTCAGTTACTAAAACAGGACAGCAGTGAAGAAGCATTAAAAAGCTATAGAGAAAAATGTGAAATATGTAAAAAACAGATAAAAGCCGCAAAAATAGAGACAGAAAGACTCATTGCCAAAGAGAGTATGACTAACACCAAAATGTTCTTTAATTATATAAATAGCAAAAAGGTCAAAAATGAAAGTGTTGGCCCTTTAAAAAATGATGAGGAAGAAATTATATACGGGGATCAGGAAAAAGCAAATATACTAAAATTCTTCTCCACTGTATTCACTGAGGAAAATGAAATGCCAGGTGAAATACAGTGTGATAAGGTAAGCTCCCCAGTACAGGTCACCTGTCTAACCCAGGAAGAAGTACAGTGCCACCTACAAAAAATCAAAATAGACAAATCACCAGGTCCAGATGGCATTCACCCCCATGTTCTAAAGGAATTAAGTAATGTAATAGACAGACGCGGAGGTGTTGAGGGGCATGTGTGGAACTCCGCTACTCCTTGCTGGGATTTGAATAGACTGGCCCAGACCCTTTCTTGTGGATGGAGAGTGGAGCTGAGTAAAACGATCAGACTTTACATGTGATGAATATCTAACAGTGCAGAAGCCGGTGAAACCATTGATTAATACCCCGGCAATATTCTGAACAGAAGCAGCCTCTTGCACTGGCCCCATGTGGAATGGACAATATTGGATGCCTGACTCTCTGCCTGGTCACTCCTCCTAGCGATTTGGAGAAACCGGGACTCATGGACTAAATTGAACAACTTGGTCTTAGCAGAATTCCTCTCTCATGAAATTGGACCCCTCCCTGGACCCAATAAGATCAGTGACTCTGGGGGGTGATTGCACTGTCTACCAGGGGGAGCGTGAATACGCTAATGATTCCGTAGTTGCATATTAGTATGCTATATTTGGTGGTGGATATTTCTGGATCAGGGTGTGATACCCTAGGTTTTAAGCGCTCCCCAGAGCCATATGGGACTGTGAATTCTTACTTTTGTATGCTGTAAATAACGGGATTTAAATTCTCGAGTGGGAGGGGCCTATGGTGTATAAAGTTGCTAAGTTGGTCCGTGATATCCCCGTAGTGATACATACACCCCACAAATATAAAGTGAAGAGAAATAGTGGGTGAAATGGCCCCTAAGGTGAACCCCAGAAGATCAGGGGGTAGCTCGCCACAAAAAGATAAGGGGGCTATGGGTAAATTGGATAAAATATGGAAGTCTCCAGCTGTGGGTATAAAAACTAGAACCCAGAAGGATCTCTCCCCTAGTAAAACAGGCTCTAGGTACTCGGTCTTGGCGGTGGAAGAAACTGAGGAAGGGCAGTCTGTGCCCCCTGTGGGAACACAGATGTTGGAGGAGATCTTGGGAGGGGTGAAAAAATCTAATTGTGCAATTGAGGAGATAAATAAACAATTAGGTGTGGTATCTGCCGAGGTATCTCTGATAAGACACGATATGACTAAAATGAGAGATAGGATTTCCAGACTGGAGGAAGAAGCCCCTAAAACAGAAAATAGGATTAAGGTTTTGGAGGAGGAGGTTAATGACTTGAAAAAGGAGAGGACATCTGTTAAAGATAAGCTCACTGACCTTGAGGATAGATCCAGACGTTGTAATATAAGGATGGTGGGGTTTCCTGATGGGATGGTGGGGTTTCCTGAGGGGGGGGGGGGGACTCTGCCATACAGTTTCTTAGTAGGTGGTTGAAGGAGGGGATAGGGGAAGGGCATCTTACTCCAATGTTTGGGATTGAACGAGCTCATCAGTGCCAAGGCGTATTCCCCCTCCGGGGGGTCCCCCTAGGACAATCCTAATTAAGTTATATACCTCCCAGGACAGGGATACTATCCTTAGGAGGGCAAGAGAGATGAGGGACCTACAGTATAATGGACAGAATATTTTTCTATATCCGGATTTCTCTTGGGAGACCCAGAGGAAAAGGGCATCCTTTCGGGAGATAAAAAGGCGGCTAAAGAACGCAGGGGTGCCCTTCTCTCTGCTGTTTCCAACGAGACTCCGGGTTGAGCATAAGGGAAAGGTAACAATATTTGGAACCCCACAAGAAGTCTCAGATTGGATGGATAAATAAGGCATCTAATATAAGGCACTACTGTGGCATTAGGGGTTGGAAGTATTAGTTGAGTAATAATGTTACGTCTCGGGGGGGAGGGGGGAGGGGTTGGGGGGTTCTCTGGGGTGTCACTAGGATAGGAGTGCATAGTAGAAGTACGGTGCATTATGGGGAGAGGGGGGGTGCGGGGGGGGGGAAGGATAAGGGAAAGGAGGGAGGGATGGCACGGGATGATCAAAAGAGTGTTTTTTTTTTTTTCTCTCTCTCTCTTCTTCTTCTCTCTTTTCTTTTTTCTCTTAGGCAAATATATCTATGCTTAAATTATTAGCCTGGAACATACGAGGTATGTCAGATAGAATTAAAAAGTGTGCAGTCTTCGATTATATTCGGAGGTGCCTTCCTGCGATCATATGTTTAGTTGAGACCCATAGGTCAAGAGATGAGCAGATACTTCCAAGGAAGTGGGCCAAAGAAGAATACCACTCCAGACTCTCTTCCTACTCCATGGGAGTATCAGTATATGTTCACAGGAGGGTACCATTCGAGACTAAGAATGCAAAGGTAGATAAGTATGGTCGATATGTATTTCTTTATGGAATATGGGAAGATAGGGCAGTCATCTTGGCTTTTGTTTATATTCCTCCATCTTTTAGAGTGGATGTTCTGAGGGACCTCGTGAGCTATAGCGAAAGTAAGACACATTCGGCATTATGGATAGTTGGAGATTTGAACAATGTAATAGACCCTAGTATGGACAGATACAAATTAGGTAGGAATGTAGGGGGGAACGAAACAGCATTGGCGAGATACTGTGGAGAGATGAATTGGGTTGATGGGTGGCGGAAACTAAACCCAGGAGTAAGACAGTACTCATGTTTTAGTACCTCATATAACACCGCTTCCCGAATTGACTTATGCCTGTGTGATAAGAATGCAATGACCTGGACCAGCAGGGTGCAGTATAAAGCTAAAACCCTATCGGACCATTGCCCAGTGGTGGTGGAAATTGGAGGTAAGGTAATGGGTGGGAAAAGGTTGGGCTTTCGGCTCAACCCCCACTGGATTGAATTAGTGGGCGACCAGGACTGGTTTAGACAGGAAATAGAGGCATTCTGGGAGATTAATCATAAGTCCGCAAACCCTCAGGTGGTATGGGATACTATGAAGGCATACTTGAGGGGTCTATATATAGGGCGAATCAATAAAAAAAAAAAAGGAATTCTCACAGGAAGAATCAGTACTGAATAGTAAAGTGGCAACATTAGAAGCAGGGATAGAAGAGGATAGTGGGGGGAACAGCTGTTAGAACTGAAGGCAGCTCAAGAGGAATATAAAGAATATCTACTTAAAAAGGCACAAAATAAACTATTCTTCAGTGGGCAATTTAATTTCTTTGAGAAAGGGAAACCAAATAAGACACTGTCAAGATTACTTAAAAATCAAGGCGACGAACGTGGTATTATGGCTCTGAGGAGGGAGGATGACAGCATAACCACAGATAGAGAAGAAATAGCCCAAATGGTTGGCTCTTTTTTCTCCAATCTCTATATGGGCAGCTATATTAATAGGGCGGAGGTAGCGGAATTCTTGAGGGGAATTAATATTCCGAGTTTGACAGAGGATGTCAGGGACTCCCTGGATGACCCAATCTCCCTCCAGGAATTGGAGGAGGCATTGGCATCAATCCAAGGGAATACATCCCCTGGGTCTGACGGCATTCCTTTCTAGATATATAGAATATACTCAATCCTGCTGCTTCCAAAACTGCTGGGTATCATTAATGAATCCTGGAGGGGGGGGGGGGGGGTTCTCCCTAAATCTATGTGTGAGGCTAATATTAGACTCATTAGGAAAAAAGATAAGGATCCCTTGGATTTGGGCTCATATCTCCTTGCTTAATACAGATATAAAGATAATAGCGAAAGCACTGGCAAGGAGATTGGATAAAGTAGTGGAGGTAGTGGTGGGCGGTGACCAGGGAGGGTTTAGGTCAGGAAGAACGGTTCATGACAATATCCACCAGGTGTATGAAGCAATCCAGAGTGGATCCCGTGGCCCCCGCTCCATTCTGTCATTGGATGCTACTAAAGCTTTTGACAGGGTGGAGTGGGAATACCTCTGGGAAGTTTTGAAAAGGGTTAGGGTGGGCCCGAGGTTTTTGAGTTATATTCAGCTACTATACACTAACCCCGAGGCGAGTGTGGTGGTAGATGGAACCCCCTCCTACCCATTCAAACTAAGTAGAGGAACAAGGCAGGGCTGCCCCCTCTCACCCTTTTTATTTTTAATTTATATTGAACCCTTAGCGGCTTGGATAAGAGATAATGATGTTTATGAGGGATTTGGAGTAAATGGAGAGAAGAGTAAGATCTTGTTATTTGTAGATGATATCCTCCTTTTTGTAACTAACCCACAAGAAAAAATACATCGTATCATTAAGATGTTCGAGGCATTTGCCCCTCTATCTGGGTTGGACATAAATTGGAGTAAATCTACTATGCTCCCCCTGGATGAAGATATGGGGGAGACGGTGGGAAGACTATCCGTGTTAAAAAAAAATGAATGTCTCCATTATCTCGGAGTAAAAATAGCAGCCACGAATGATAGGTTTGTGATTAACAATATACTGCCCCTTTTGAATAGTTTAGCGAAGAGAGTAGAAGTATGGATTAAAATGCCCTTCTCTATGTCAGAAAGGATGGCGATAATAAAAATGGTGGTCCTCCCACAGATCCTTTTTTTTCTTGCTACCTCGCCAGTGTGGATCGGCAAATGCTGGTTCCGGAAGATAGAAGTGATACTGGGTAGATTGTTATGGGGAAGAAAAAGGGTTCGTCTGAAGTACAGATATTTTATGGCCCCTGGAGATAGGGGGGGATTGGATATGCCCAATTTCTTTGTTTATTACATGGCCGCGCAGTTGGTACGAATCGTGAATTGGAGAAATTTTAGATATCTGGAGAAGATTGTAGTAGATAAGGAGAAAGTGAACATATATGAGGTGTTGGAATGAGATGATTATGAGGAGAGTGGGTCAAATAACACGATGTTATTGTATAAATATAGGAAAGTATGGGAAAGATTAAAGGGAGAATTACATGTAGGAAATAGTTTTGGGTTCACACCCCTATGGGGTAACAATAAATTTAAAGAATTGGTGAAGTGTGAGTCAACTTTTTGGGATAGTAAGGGTATAAAACGACTGGAACAATTATTTGATAAAGGACAACTCTTTTCATTTGAGCACATAAAAAGGGGGTATGATATTAGTGATAACGATTGGCTGTACTATTGGCAAGTTAGTCATGCAGTCCATAACACGATAGATAAGGAGATATATGTAGCACAGAAACACAATTTCATAGAAGCACTAACTCAAATAGAGCACTTTAAAAAAAAAAAGGAATATCAATTTTGTATAAGAAATTAAATAAGATTATTGGAGTAAGGGGGATCGACAGAATTAAAGACAAATGGTCCGGAATAGTGGGTACTGTGTCTGAGGAAGATTGGGACATTATGGCCCAAAATATAAGCAAGGTTTCTCGTAATATGGAACATAAAATTACACAATTGAAGATATTACACAAGACCCACTATTCCGCGCTTCATTTACATAGGATAGGGGTGAGAATCACTTCACAGTGTGTTAAATGTGGTTTGGAAGAGGCGGACTATTTACATAGTTTTTGGTCGTGTGAGAAGATATCTGTTTTCTGGGAATCTGTAATAAAAGAGGTAGAAAGTAAAATCCCTGTGAAGGTACCTCGTACGATAGAGTTTATACTGCTGGGAGCTATTGGTAAGATGGGCAAATTTGATTAGACATACTCTTGGATGTAAACAAGTATGGATTTGGCTTCTATGGCTTTTGCTTTCCTTCCGATTGGTGATGTTGTTTTATCGGATTTGTACAATGTATTTTTGTAATTGTTTAATATTAAAATAAAAAAAATATAAAAAAAAAGTAATGTAATAGACAGACCCCAATTTTTAATATTCAGGGACTCTATAGTGACAGGGACTGTTCCCCAGGACTGGCGCATGGCAAATGTGGTGCCAATATTTAAGAAGGGGTCAAAAGGTGACCCCGGGAATTATAGACCTGTTAGTTTAACCTCGGTAAATTGTTTGAGGGTTTCCTAAGAGATGCTATTTTGGAATATCTTGATAAAAATAAATGTATGACCCTGTATCAGCATGGCTTTATGAGGGATTGATCCTGTCAAACTAACCTGATCAGCTTTTATGAGGAGGTGAGCACAAGACTGGACCAGGGGCAATCGCTGGATGTCGTATATCTGGATTTTTCCAAAGCATTTGATACGGTTCCACATAAAAGGTTGGTGCATAAAATGAGAAGGTTTGGGCTGGGTGAGAATGTGCGCAAGTGGGTAAGTAACTGGCTCAATGATAGGAAACAGAGGGTGTTTATTAATGGTACTTATTCTGATTGGGTGACTGTTACTAGTGGGGTACCACAGGGGTCCGTCTTGGGTCCTGTCCTATTTAATATATTCATGAATGACCTTGCAGAGGGGTTGAATAGTAAAGTAGCAATCTTTGCAGATGACACCAAACTCTGTAAAGTGGTAAACACTATAGAGGACAGTGCACTGTTACAAATGGATCTGGATAGGTTGGAGGTTTGGGCTGGGAAGTGGCAGATGAGGTTCAACACTGATAAATGTAAGGTAATGCAAAAATCCGAGCTGGGATTATGTATTAAATGGAAGAACACTTAGGACGACTGACATGGAAAAGGACTTAGGAGCCTTAGGTAACAGTAAACTTAGCTGTAGTGACCAGTGTCGGGCAGCTGCTGCCAAGGCTAATAAAATCATGGGGTACATCAATAGGGGCATAGATGCCGACGACAAGGAAATAATGCTACCGCTGTACAAATCACTAGTCAGTCCTCACATAGAGTACTGTGTACAGTACTGAGCACCAGTGTACAAGAAAGATATAGTGGAGCTGGAGAGGGTTCAAATCCCACTAAGGACAACAATAAATAAAGACATTATTATTATTATTATTATAATAACGTCAGCAGAGAGCACTGTGCTCGTGATGTCATCAGAGAGCATTCCAGAAAGAAAATAATTTCCTCTGTAGTATTCAGCAGCTAATAAGTACAGGAAAGATTACGATTTTTTAATAGAAGTAATTTACAAATCTGTTTAACTTTCCGGAGCCAGTTGATTTAAAAGAAAAAAAAGGTTTTCACCGGAGTACCCCTTTAACCCCTTCATGACCCAGCCCATTTTCACCTTCAGGTCCTGGGCATTTTTTGAAAATCTGACCACTGTCACTTTAAACATTAATAACTCTGGAATGCTTTTACTTATCATTCTGATTCCGAGAACTGCTGTAACAATCAGCCACCCCTGTGCAAATCGCCTCAAATGTACATGGTGCACTCTCCCTTCTGAGCCTTGTTGTGCGCCCCCAGAGCACTTTGCGCCCACATATGGGGTATCTCCATACTCGGGAGAAATTGCATTACAAATTTAGAGGATCTTTTTTCCCCTTTTACCTCTTGTGAAAATGAAAAGTATAGGGCAACACCAGCATGTCAGAGTAAAAAAATTATTTTTTTACACTAACATGCTGGTGTAGACCCCAACTTCACCTTTTCATAAGGGGTTAAAGAAGAAAAAGCCCCCCAAAATTTGTAAGGCAATTTCTCCCGAGTACGGCAATACCCCATATGTGTCCCAAAACTGTTGCCCTGAAATACAACAGGGCTCCAAAGTGAGAGAGCGCCATGCGCATTTGAGGCCTGAATTAGGGATTTGCATAGGGGTGGACATAGGGGTATTCTATGCCAATGATTCCCAAACAGGGTGCCTCCAGCTGTTGCAAAACTCCCAGCATGCCTGGACAGTCAATGGCTGTCCGGCAATACTGGGAGTTATTATTTTGCAACAGCTGGAGGCTCCGTTTTGGAAACAGTAGCGTACCAGACGTTTTTCATTTTTTTGGGGGCTGTGTAGGGATAATGTGTATATGTAGTGTTTTTTACTTTTTATTTTAGGTTAGTGTTAGTGTAGTGTTTTTAGGGTACAGTCACATGGGCAGAGGTTCACAGCAAGTTTGCCGCTGGGAGTTTGAGCTGCAGCGCAAATTTTGCGCCATCTCAAACTTGCAGCACTCACTGTAAACCTCCGCCCATGTGAGTGTACCCTGTACATTCACATTGGGGGGAGGGGGCAAACATCCAGCTGTTGCAAACTCCGAGCATGCCCTTTGGCTGTCCGTGCATGCTGGGAGTTGTAGTTTTGCAACAGCTGGAGGCACACTGGTTTGGAAACACTAAGTTAAGTAATAAACTTTCAAGTGTTTTGCAACCAAACTTAGCGTTTCCAAACCAGTGTGCCTCCAGCTGTTGAAAAACTACAACTCCCAGCATGCATGGTCTGTCAGTGCATGCTGGGAGTTATAGTTTTGCAACAATTGAAACAGCTGGAGGCACTGAGGTAGCAAACGGACAATGTTTCCCAACTAGTGTGCCTCCAGTTGTTGCAAAACTACAACTCCCAGCATGCCCAGACTGCCCAAGCATGCTGGAAGTTGTAGTTCGGCAATATCTGAAGGATCAGATGTTGCCGAACTACAACTTCCAGCATGCTTGGGCAGTCTGGGCATGCTGGGAGTTGTAGTTTTGCAATATCTGGAGGTCCACAGTTTGGAGACCACTGTATAATGGTCTCCAATCTATGCTCTTCCAGATGTTAGAGAACTACAACTCCCAGCATGCCTGAACAGACTGAGCATGCTGGGAGTTGTAGTTTTGCAACATCTGGAACAGCACAGATTGGAGACCATTATACAGTGGTCTCCAAACTGTGGACCTCCAGATGTTACAAAACTACAACTCCCAGCATGCCCAGAAAGCCAAAGGCTGTCTGGGCATGCTGGGAGTTGCCGTTTTGAAACTCCCAGAGGCAGCAGTGAGATCGCTTTACGGCGATCTCACTGCTGCCAATGAAGATGCCGCACTGCTGCCGGAAACTCACCTCCGGGACGCAGCGCCGCCGGGACCGCCTGGAGGACGTCGCTCGCAACGGGACCACTCGGGACACCGCATGGTCGGGTAAGTGATGCCGGGGGATGGGTAAGGGACACTTAGCAGAGCGGTGTGTGTCCCGATCCCCGTGATCGGGACTTACACACCGCGCTGCTAAATATTCTGATAGCGAAACGCTGCTATTAGCTAGTCAGAGTTGACCAGCTGATAGCAGCGATCGCTGGGGGGGGGGGTGGGGGATGAAACCCCCCGTGGTCGCATGGTAAGATGGCTGGCTATCAGTGATAGCCACCATCTTACCGGGCGCTGCGGGATGCCGCGAGTAGCGGCAAAAATGTTCATGACGTACCTGTATGTCATGGGTCGGGAACACCTTGCCACCCATGACGTACAGGTATGTCATAGGTCGGGAAGGGGTTAATGGTATAGAGAACTGTGTCTAGTGCATTAACTCTGATTTTTTGCCCATTGAAACCAGTAGGCCCATTGTGGTCTATGGGGAAAGCTGCTGAGTTGCCCATAGCAACCAATCAGATCGCTTCTTTCATTTTTGAAAAAGTCTCTGAAAAATGAAGGAAGTAATCTGATTGGTTGCTATGGGCAACTCAGAAACTTTTCCAGGAAAATATGCTGAGTTGCCCATAGCAACCAATCAGATCGCTTCTTTCATTTTGCAAAGGCATTGTGAAAAATGAAAGAAGCAATCTGGTTGCTATGGGCAACTGCACAACTCTTCCTCTACACTGGTCTTGATGAATCTCCCCCATAGAGGGAGATTTATCAAAACCTGCCCAGAGGAAAAGTTTCTGAGTTGCCCATAGCAACCAATCAGATCGCTTCTTTCATTTTTGAAAAAGCCTCTGAAAAATGAAGGATATTTTTGAGATTTTGGAAGCTGGGATACTCACTACACCCATGCATATCTAGATAATTAAGTATGGGGGGAACTTAAATTTATTTTTTAAATCACATGGAGTTTTGACTTTACTTCATTATGGTCGAATAAAGCACTTAAAGAGTTCCTTAAAATTAAAGATTCACTCTTTTGGATGAAAAGGGGCTTATTTATGTAAATCAATTATACGCTTTAGGTCAAATAAAGTCGTTTGAAGAGATAGCCCATAAGTGTGTGGGGGGAAGACAATCACAAACATTGTTTTTTACAAATAAGTAACACAGATCATAAAGCAATAAAAGGAGAGATTGGAGATTTCAGGGATTCTATATATAAGAAAAGTTTAATTAGACTATTTCCTTATGCAAAGTTGCTGTCTGGGCATGCTGGGAGTTGTGGTTCTGCAGCGGTTGGGGGTTCACAGCTTGAAGACCACTGCTATAGAGGGTGCAAATGTATCTGAGCCCTGGAACTCAAATAATGTGAAATATGAGATGTTCAAAATGGAGCCCCTGCACTAATTACTTGGGTTCTGAGGTCTGTAAGGTCCATAGTAAAAACATCAGGTTCTGTCTATAGCAGATACTAAATCATGGCAGCTCAAAGAAACAAGCAGTCATTCTGACATGTCACATGTGATGTCATAGACAGCTGGAGGCCTGACATCCCACTGACAGCCGCCCGAGCCTTCAGTCTGTTCCAGTGCGATTAGTGAGAATAGTGAGATTAGCGTCTTCTTTTTCTACTTGTCTGAAATGGAGCTAAAAGGACTGGGGTTCGTCCCCCTCCTGTTGGCGTTTTGGTGTGCGGCCTGGCTTGCCACCAGCTACATCATGACGGTCGTCCTCGGCCATGCAGCCTCGCCACTGATGAGCATCAGGTAAGATAAACAAGCAAATGATTCTTATTTCATGGGTTGGGAGTGAGGAAATATCCATAATAACATTGGTTTCTTTTCCTTCACAGTGACGTGGGAAATGTCTTTCCCGAAAGCATATTATTCAGAATTGGATTTATAGGGACGTCCATTGGCACTTTGGTACTAACCTTTCTTATTTATAAGTATATGGTTATGCATACTGAAGAGTTCAGGGGTCATCAGGTCCTGATCCAGAGGATCCTGCTGGCCATTGTGTGGGCCTCCTGTTTTTCCACAGCTGTTATGCATGTATTGTCCCCCGAAGAATATCCCAGGATACACTTTGTCAGCACGATAATTTCCATTACATGTGAAGCCTTATACTACCTTGGGCAGTCCATCCAGATGTATAAATTACCAGGAGCAAAAAAAGTCATCCACCATAGTAGATGCACCTGCTGTGGCCTGACTTTTGTCTGTGTAGTTTTCTATTTTGGATATGAAACATTAAAGGAATTATTCCATAATGATGAAGACTGGGACGAGATCCGTGAAATCCCCATCATAATCATCGAGTGGGTGATGCTTCTACTGATCCTGATAAACATCGTGACCTATTATTCCACCATGCAGAGGTTATTGTTGACCGTCTCCAGAAACAGCTGCACACTCTCTCTTAGAGTAAAAATTGATGACTTCGGGGTGTAGACCACCACGGGGGCCATCAAGTGGACTTCTGGGAGAGATACTGCACAGGACACGGAAAACATCTAAAGAAGAATAACTGGGGGACTACATATGGTGCCAGTAATCATGACACAATAATATGAGCTGGTGATATTACCTATACAAAAAAAAAAAAAAAAAAAATTATAAAAAAATATTGGTGTGTGAAGTGTAATACCTAGTTAGAAAAACAGAATCAAATTCATCATTATAACCCCCCTCTGCATTACCCTGTTTATTATTTTTCAAGCAAGCACTTTGTTCTAATTCGTCCACTCTCTGGCGTGCTCCTTGTATAAGGGGTTTGGGATACCCTTTTTGTTTAAAACCATCCTCCAGGTTCTCTAGTTGTTGTAGGTATTTTTGTGTGGAAGAACAATTCCTTCGGATTCTTTTCATTTGACCGAATGGAATGTTCTTCTTCCATTATTTAAGATGGCAACTGTTAAAGTCGAGGTATCTGTTTGCATTCACCTCCTTAAAATAGTTGGCAGTATGCGAACAGCCATCCTGAATATAGATATTTAAATCCAGGAACTCACATTTTTTGGGGGACTGATGCAGCGCTGCCTTTGGCAATTTCTGGCTCTGCTATAGCGCTTTTTTTGAGGGGGCGTGTCGGCTGCCCCTTCATCTGGCGGTCAACCTGCGCCGCCGGGACGCAGCGCCGCCGGGACCGCCTGGAGGACGTCGCTCGCAACGGGACCACTCGGGACACCGCATGGTCGGGTAAGTGATGCCGGGGGATGGGTAAGGGACACTTAGCAGAGCGGTGTGTGTCCCGATCCCCGTGATCGGGACTTACACACCGCGCTGCTAAATATTCTGATAGCGAAACGCTGCTATTAGCTAGTCAGAGTTGACCAGCTGATAGCAGCGATCGCTGGGGGGGGGGGTGGGGGATGAAACCCCCCGTGGTCGCATGGTAAGATGGCTGGCTATCAGTGATAGCCACCATCTTACCGGGCGCTGCGGGATGCCGCGAGTAGCGGCAAAAATGTTCATGACGTACCTGTATGTCATGGGTCGGGAACACCTTGCCACCCATGACGTACAGGTATGTCATAGGTCGGGAAGGGGTTAATGGTATAGAGAACTGTGTCTAGTGCATTAACTCTGATTTTTTGCCCATTGAAACCAGTAGGCCCATTGTGGTCTATGGGGAAAGCTGCTGAGTTGCCCATAGCAACCAATCAGATCGCTTCTTTCATTTTTGAAAAAGTCTCTGAAAAATGAAGGAAGTAATCTGATTGGTTGCTATGGGCAACTCAGAAACTTTTCCAGGAAAATATGCTGAGTTGCCCATAGCAACCAATCAGATCGCTTCTTTCATTTTGCAAAGGCATTGTGAAAAATGAAAGAAGCAATCTGGTTGCTATGGGCAACTGCACAACTCTTCCTCTACACTGGTCTTAATGAATCTCCCCCATAGAGGGAGATTTATCAAAACCTGCCCAGAGGAAAAGTTTCTGAGTTGCCCATAGCAACCAATCAGATCGCTTCTTTCATTTTTGAAAAAGCCTCTGAAAAATGAAGGATATTTTTGAGATTTTGGAAGCTGGGATACTCACTACACCCATGCATATCTAGATAATTAAGTATGGGGGGAACTTAAATTTATTTTTTAAATCACATGGAGTTTTGACTTTACTTCATTATGGTCGAATAAAGCACTTAAAGAGTTCCTTAAAATTAAAGATTCACTCTTTTGGATGAAAAGGGGCTTATTTATGTAAATCAATTATACGCTTTAGGTCAAATAAAGTCGTTTGAAGAGATAGCCCATAAGTGTGTGGGGGGAAGACAATCACAAACATTGTTTTTTACAAATAAGTAACACAGATCATAAAGCAATAAAAGGAGAGATTGGAGATTTCAGGGATTCTATATATAAGAAAAGTTTAATTAGACTATTTCCTTATGCAAAGTTGCTGTCTGGGCATGCTGGGAGTTGTGGTTCTGCAGCGGTTGGGGGTTCACAGCTTGAAGACCACTGCTATAGAGGGTGCAAATGTATCTGAGCCCTGGAACTCAAATAATGTGAAATATGAGATGATCAAAATGGAGCCCCTGCACTAATTACTTGGGTTCTGAGGTCTGTAAGGTCCATAGTAAAAACATCAGGTTCTGTCTATAGCAGATACTAAATCATGGCAGCTCAAAGAAACAAGCAGTCATTCTGACATGTCACATGTGATGTCATAGACAGCTGGAGGCCTGACATCCCACTGACAGCCGCCCGAGCCTTCAGTCTGTTCCAGTGCGATTAGTGAGAATAGTGAGATTAGCGTCTTCTTTTTCTACTTGTCTGAAATGGAGCTAAAAGGACTGGGGTTCGTCCCCCTCCTGTTGGCGTTTTGGTGTGCGGCCTGGCTTGCCACCAGCTACATCATGACGGTCGTCCTCGGCCATGCAGCCTCGCCACTGATGAGCATCAGGTAAGATAAACAAGCAAATGATTCTTATTTCATGGGTTGGGAGTGAGGAAATATCCATAATAACATTGGTTTCTTTTCCTTCACAGTGACGTGGGAAATGTCTTTCCCGAAAGCATATTATTCAGAATTGGATTTATAGGGACGTCCATTGGCACTTTGGTACTAACCTTTCTTATTTATAAGTATATGGTTATGCATACTGAAGAGTTCAGGGGTCATCAGGTCCTGATCCAGAGGATCCTGCTGGCCATTGTGTGGGCCTCCTGTTTTTCCACAGCTGTTATGCATGTATTGTCCCCCGAAGAATATCCCAGGATACACTTTGTCAGCACGATAATTTCCATTACATGTGAAGCCTTATACTACCTTGGGCAGTCCATCCAGATGTATAAATTACCAGGAGCAAAAAAAGTCATCCACCATAGTAGATGCACCTGCTGTGGCCTGACTTTTGTCTGTGTAGTTTTCTATTTTGGATATGAAACATTAAAGGAATTATTCCATAATGATGAAGACTGGGACGAGATCCGTGAAATCCCCATCATAATCATCGAGTGGGTGATGCTTCTACTGATCCTGATAAACATCGTGACCTATTATTCCACCATGCAGAGGTTATTGTTGACCGTCTCCAGAAACAGCTGCACACTCTCTCTTAGAGTAAAAATTGATGACTTCGGGGTGTAGACCACCACGGGGGCCATCAAGTGGACTTCTGGGAGAGATACTGCACAGGACACGGAAAACATCTAAAGAAGAATAACTGGGGGACTACATATGGTGCCAGTAATCATGACACAATAATATGAGCTGGTGATATTACCTATACAAAAAAAAAAAATAAAAAAAAATTATAAAAAAATATTGGTGTGTGAAGTGTAATACCTAGTTAGAAAAACAGAATCAAATTCATCATTATAACCCCCCTCTGCATTACCCTGTTTATTATTTTTCAAGCAAGCACTTTGTTCTAATTCGTCCACTCTCTGGCGTGCTCCTTGTATAAGGGGTTTGGGATACCCTTTTTGTTTAAAACGATCCTCCAGGTTCTCTAGTTGTTGTAGGTATTTTTGTGTGGAAGAACAATTCCTTCGGATTCTTTTCATTTGACCGAATGGAATGTTCTTCTTCCATTATTTAAGATGGCAACTGTTAAAGTCGAGGTATCTGTTTGCATTCACCTCCTTAAAATAGTTGGCAGTATGCGAACAGCCATCCTGAATATAGATATTTAAATCCAGGAACTCACATTTTTTGGGGGACTGATGCAGCGCTGCCTTTGGCAATTTCTGGCTCTGCTATAGCGCTTTTTTTGAGGGGGCGTGTCGGCTGCCCCTTCATCTGGCGGTCAACCTGCGCCGCCGGGACGCAGCGCCGCCGGGACCGCCTGGAGGACGTCGCTCGCAACGGGACCACTCGGGACACCGCATGGTCGGGTAAGTGATGCCGGGGGATGGGTAAGGGACACTTAGCAGAGCGGTGTGTGTCCCGATCCCCGTGATCGGGACTTACACACCGCGCTGCTAAATATTCTGATAGCGAAACGCTGCTATTAGCTAGTCAGAGTTGACCAGCTGATAGCAGCGATCGCTGGGGGGGGGGGTGGGGGATGAAACCCCCCGTGGTCGCATGGTAAGATGGCTGGCTATCAGTGATAGCCACCATCTTACCGGGCGCTGCGGGATGCCGCGAGTAGCGGCAAAAATGTTCATGACGTACCTGTATGTCATGGGTCGGGAACACCTTGCCACCCATGACGTACAGGTATGTCATAGGTCGGGAAGGGGTTAATGGTATAGAGAACTGTGTCTAGTGCATTAACTCTGATTTTTTGCCCATTGAAACCAGTAGGCCCATTGTGGTCTATGGGGAAAGCTGCTGAGTTGCCCATAGCAACCAATCAGATCGCTTCTTTCATTTTTGAAAAAGTCTCTGAAAAATGAAGGAAGTAATCTGATTGGTTGCTATGGGCAACTCAGAAACTTTTCCAGGAAAATATGCTGAGTTGCCCATAGCAACCAATCAGATCGCTTCTTTCATTTTGCAAAGGCATTGTGAAAAATGAAAGAAGCAATCTGGTTGCTATGGGCAACTGCACAACTCTTCCTCTACACTGGTCTTAATGAATCTCCCCCATAGAGGGAGATTTATCAAAACCTGCCCAGAGGAAAAGTTTCTGAGTTGCCCATAGCAACCAATCAGATCGCTTCTTTCATTTTTGAAAAAGCCTCTGAAAAATGAAGGATATTTTTGAGATTTTGGAAGCTGGGATACTCACTACACCCATGCATATCTAGATAATTAAGTATGGGGGGAACTTAAATTTATTTTTTAAATCACATGGAGTTTTGACTTTACTTCATTATGGTCGAATAAAGCACTTAAAGAGTTCCTTAAAATTAAAGATTCACTCTTTTGGATGAAAAGGGGCTTATTTATGTAAATCAATTATACGCTTTAGGTCAAATAAAGTCGTTTGAAGAGATAGCCCATAAGTGTGTGGGGGGAAGACAATCACAAACATTGTTTTTTACAAATAAGTAACACAGATCATAAAGCAATAAAAGGAGAGATTGGAGATTTCAGGGATTCTATATATAAGAAAAGTTTAATTAGACTATTTCCTTATGCAAAGTTGCTGTCTGGGCATGCTGGGAGTTGTGGTTCTGCAGCGGTTGGGGGTTCACAGCTTGAAGACCACTGCTATAGAGGGTGCAAATGTATCTGAGCCCTGGAACTCAAATAATGTGAAATATGAGATGATCAAAATGGAGCCCCTGCACTAATTACTTGGGTTCTGAGGTCTGTAAGGTCCATAGTAAAAACATCAGGTTCTGTCTATAGCAGATACTAAATCATGGCAGCTCAAAGAAACAAGCAGTCATTCTGACATGTCACATGTGATGTCATAGACAGCTGGAGGCCTGACATCCCACTGACAGCCGCCCGAGCCTTCAGTCTGTTCCAGTGCGATTAGTGAGAATAGTGAGATTAGCGTCTTCTTTTTCTACTTGTCTGAAATGGAGCTAAAAGGACTGGGGTTCGTCCCCCTCCTGTTGGCGTTTTGGTGTGCGGCCTGGCTTGCCACCAGCTACATCATGACGGTCGTCCTCGGCCATGCAGCCTCGCCACTGATGAGCATCAGGTAAGATAAACAAGCAAATGATTCTTATTTCATGGGTTGGGAGTGAGGAAATATCCATAATAACATTGGTTTCTTTTCCTTCACAGTGACGTGGGAAATGTCTTTCCCGAAAGCATATTATTCAGAATTGGATTTATAGGGACGTCCATTGGCACTTTGGTACTAACCTTTCTTATTTATAAGTATATGGTTATGCATACTGAAGAGTTCAGGGGTCATCAGGTCCTGATCCAGAGGATCCTGCTGGCCATTGTGTGGGCCTCCTGTTTTTCCACAGCTGTTATGCATGTATTGTCCCCCGAAGAATATCCCAGGATACACTTTGTCAGCACGATAATTTCCATTACATGTGAAGCCTTATACTACCTTGGGCAGTCCATCCAGATGTATAAATTACCAGGAGCAAAAAAAGTCATCCACCATAGTAGATGCACCTGCTGTGGCCTGACTTTTGTCTGTGTAGTTTTCTATTTTGGATATGAAACATTAAAGGAATTATTCCATAATGATGAAGACTGGGACGAGATCCGTGAAATCCCCATCATAATCATCGAGTGGGTGATGCTTCTACTGATCCTGATAAACATCGTGACCTATTATTCCACCATGCAGAGGTTATTGTTGACCGTCTCCAGAAACAGCTGCACACTCTCTCTTAGAGTAAAAATTGATGACTTCGGGGTGTAGACCACCACGGGGGCCATCAAGTGGACTTCTGGGAGAGATACTGCACAGGACACGGAAAACATCTAAAGAAGAATAACTGGGGGACTACATATGGTGCCAGTAATCATGACACAATAATATGAGCTGGTGATATTACCTATACAAAAAAAAAATAAAAAAAAATTATAAAAAAATATTGGTGTGTGAAGTGTAATACCTAGTTAGAAAAACAGAATCAAATTCATCATTATAACCCCCCTCTGCATTACCCTGTTTATTATTTTTCAAGCAAGCACTTTGTTCTAATTCGTCCACTCTCTGGCGTGCTCCTTGTATAAGGGGTTTGGGATACCCTTTTTGTTTAAAACCATCCTCCAGGTTCTCTAGTTGTTGTAGGTATTTTTGTGTGGAAGAACAATTCCTTCGGATTCTTTTCATTTGACCGAATGGAATGTTCTTCTTCCATTATTTAAGATGGCAACTGTTAAAGTCGAGGTATCTGTTTGCATTCACCTCCTTAAAATAGTTGGCAGTATGCGAACAGCCATCCTGAATATAGATATTTAAATCCAGGAACTCACATTTTTTGGGGGACTGATGCAGCGCTGCCTTTGGCAATTTCTGGCTCTGCTATAGCGCTTTTTTTGAGGGGGCGTGTCGGCTGCCCCTTCATCTGGCGGTCAACCTGCGCCGCCGGGACGCAGCGCCGCCGGGACCGCCTGGAGGACGTCGCTCGCAACGGGACCACTCGGGACACCGCATGGTCGGGTAAGTGATGCCGGGGGATGGGTAAGGGACACTTAGCAGAGCGGTGTGTGTCCCGATCCCCGTGATCGGGACTTACACACCGCGCTGCTAAATATTCTGATAGCGAAACGCTGCTATTAGCTAGTCAGAGTTGACCAGCTGATAGCAGCGATCGCTGGGGGGGGGGGGTGGGGGATGAAACCCCCCGTGGTCGCATGGTAAGATGGCTGGCTATCAGTGATAGCCACCATCTTACCGGGCGCTGCGGGATGCCGCGAGTAGCGGCAAAAATGTTCATGACGTACCTGTATGTCATGGGTCGGGAACACCTTGCCACCCATGACGTACAGGTATGTCATAGGTCGGGAAGGGGTTAATGGTATAGAGAACTGTGTCTAGTGCATTAACTCTGATTTTTTGCCCATTGAAACCAGTAGGCCCATTGTGGTCTATGGGGAAAGCTGCTGAGTTGCCCATAGCAACCAATCAGATCGCTTCTTTCATTTTTGAAAAAGTCTCTGAAAAATGAAGGAAGTAATCTGATTGGTTGCTATGGGCAACTCAGAAACTTTTCCAGGAAAATATGCTGAGTTGCCCATAGCAACCAATCAGATCGCTTCTTTCATTTTGCAAAGGCATTGTGAAAAATGAAAGAAGCAATCTGGTTGCTATGGGCAACTGCACAACTCTTCCTCTACACTGGTCTTAATGAATCTCCCCCATAGAGGGAGATTTATCAAAACCTGCCCAGAGGAAAAGTTTCTGAGTTGCCCATAGCAACCAATCAGATCGCTTCTTTCATTTTTGAAAAAGCCTCTGAAAAATGAAGGATATTTTTGAGATTTTGGAAGCTGGGATACTCACTACACCCATGCATATCTAGATAATTAAGTATGGGGGGAACTTAAATTTATTTTTTAAATCACATGGAGTTTTGACTTTACTTCATTATGGTCGAATAAAGCACTTAAAGAGTTCCTTAAAATTAAAGATTCACTCTTTTGGATGAAAAGGGGCTTATTTATGTAAATCAATTATACGCTTTAGGTCAAATAAAGTCGTTTGAAGAGATAGCCCATAAGTGTGTGGGGGGAAGACAATCACAAACATTGTTTTTTACAAATAAGTAACACAGATCATAAAGCAATAAAAGGAGAGATTGGAGATTTCAGGGATTCTATATATAAGAAAAGTTTAATTAGACTATTTCCTTATGCAAAGTTGCTGTCTGGGCATGCTGGGAGTTGTGGTTCTTCAGCGGTTGGGGGTTCACAGCTTGAAGACCACTGCTATAGAGGGTGCAAATGTATCTGAGCCCTGGAACTCAAATAATGTGAAATATGAGATGATCAAAATGGAGCCCCTGCACTAATTACTTGGGTTCTGAGGTCTGTAAGGTCCATAGTAAAAACATCAGGTTCTGTCTATAGCAGATACTAAATCATGGCAGCTCAAAGAAACAAGCAGTCATTCTGACATGTCACATGTGATGTCATAGACAGCTGGAGGCCTGACATCCCACTGACAGCCGCCCGAGCCTTCAGTCTGTTCCAGTGCGATTAGTGAGAATAGTGAGATTAGCGTCTTCTTTTTCTACTTGTCTGAAATGGAGCTAAAAGGACTGGGGTTCGTCCCCCTCCTGTTGGCGTTTTGGTGTGCGGCCTGGCTTGCCACCAGCTACATCATGACGGTCGTCCTCGGCCATGCAGCCTCGCCACTGATGAGCATCAGGTAAGATAAACAAGCAAATGATTCTTATTTCATGGGTTGGGAGTGAGGAAATATCCATAATAACATTGGTTTCTTTTCCTTCACAGTGACGTGGGAAATGTCTTTCCCGAAAGCATATTATTCAGAATTGGATTTATAGGGACGTCCATTGGCACTTTGGTACTAACCTTTCTTATTTATAAGTATATGGTTATGCATACTGAAGAGTTCAGGGGTCATCAGGTCCTGATCCAGAGGATCCTGCTGGCCATTGTGTGGGCCTCCTGTTTTTCCACAGCTGTTATGCATGTATTGTCCCCCGAAGAATATCCCAGGATACACTTTGTCAGCACGATAATTTCCATTACATGTGAAGCCTTATACTACCTTGGGCAGTCCATCCAGATGTATAAATTACCAGGAGCAAAAAAAGTCATCCACCATAGTAGATGCACCTGCTGTGGCCTGACTTTTGTCTGTGTAGTTTTCTATTTTGGATATGAAACATTAAAGGAATTATTCCATAATGATGAAGACTGGGACGAGATCCGTGAAATCCCCATCATAATCATCGAGTGGGTGATGCTTCTACTGATCCTGATAAACATCGTGACCTATTATTCCACCATGCAGAGGTTATTGTTGACCGTCTCCAGAAACAGCTGCACACTCTCTCTTAGAGTAAAAATTGATGACTTTGGGGTGTAGACCACCACGGGGGCCATCAAGTGGACTTCTGGGAGAGATACTGCACAGGACACGGAAAACATCTAAAGAAGAATAACTGGGGGACTACATATGGTGCCAGTAATCATGACACAATAATATGAGCTGGTGATATTACCTATACAAAAAAAAAATAAAAAAAAATTATAAAAAAATATTGGTGTGTGAAGTGTAATACCTAGTTAGAAAAACAGAATCAAATTCATCATTATAACCCCCCTCTGCATTACCCTGTTTATTATTTTTCAAGCAAGCACTTTGTTCTAATTCGTCCACTCTCTGGCGTGCTCCTTGTATAAGGGGTTTGGGATACCCTTTTTGTTTAAAACGATCCTCCAGGTTCTCTAGTTGTTGTAGGTATTTTTGTGTGGAAGAACAATTCCTTCGGATTCTTTTCATTTGACCGAATGGAATGTTCTTCTTCCATTATTTAAGATGGCAACTGTTAAAGTCGAGGTATCTGTTTGCATTCACCTCCTTAAAATAGTTGGCAGTATGCGAACAGCCATCCTGAATATAGATATTTAAATCCAGGAACTCACATTTTTTGGGGGACTGATGCAGCGCTGCCTTTGGCAATTTCTGGCTCTGCTATAGCGCTTTTTTTGAGGGGGCGTGTCGGCTGCCCCTTCATCTGGCGGTCAACCTGCGCCGCCGGGACGCAGCGCCGCCGGGACCGCCTGGAGGACGTCGCTCGCAACGGGACCACTCGGGACACCGCATGGTCGGGTAAGTGATGCCGGGGGATGGGTAAGGGACACTTAGCAGAGCGGTGTGTGTCCCGATCCCCGTGATCGGGACTTACACACCGCGCTGCTAAATATTCTGATAGCGAAACGCTGCTATTAGCTAGTCAGAGTTGACCAGCTGATAGCAGCGATCGCTGGGGGGGGGGGTGGGGGATGAAACCCCCCGTGGTCGCATGGTAAGATGGCTGGCTATCAGTGATAGCCACCATCTTACCGGGCGCTGCGGGATGCCGCGAGTAGCGGCAAAAATGTTCATGACGTACCTGTATGTCATGGGTCGGGAACACCTTGCCACCCATGACGTACAGGTATGTCATAGGTCGGGAAGGGGTTAATGGTATAGAGAACTGTGTCTAGTGCATTAACTCTGATTTTTTGCCCATTGAAACCAGTAGGCCCATTGTGGTCTATGGGGAAAGCTGCTGAGTTGCCCATAGCAACCAATCAGATCGCTTCTTTCATTTTTGAAAAAGTCTCTGAAAAATGAAGGAAGTAATCTGATTGGTTGCTATGGGCAACTCAGAAACTTTTCCAGGAAAATATGCTGAGTTGCCCATAGCAACCAATCAGATCGCTTCTTTCATTTTGCAAAGGCATTGTGAAAAATGAAAGAAGCAATCTGGTTGCTATGGGCAACTGCACAACTCTTCCTCTACACTGGTCTTAATGAATCTCCCCCATAGAGGGAGATTTATCAAAACCTGCCCAGAGGAAAAGTTTCTGAGTTGCCCATAGCAACCAATCAGATCGCTTCTTTCATTTTTGAAAAAGCCTCTGAAAAATGAAGGATATTTTTGAGATTTTGGAAGCTGGGATACTCACTACACCCATGCATATCTAGATAATTAAGTATGGGGGGAACTTAAATTTATTTTTTAAATCACATGGAGTTTTGACTTTACTTCATTATGGTCGAATAAAGCACTTAAAGAGTTCCTTAAAATTAAAGATTCACTCTTTTGGATGAAAAGGGGCTTATTTATGTAAATCAATTATACGCTTTAGGTCAAATAAAGTCGTTTGAAGAGATAGCCCATAAGTGTGTGGGGGGAAGACAATCACAAACATTGTTTTTTACAAATAAGTAACACAGATCATAAAGCAATAAAAGGAGAGATTGGAGATTTCAGGGATTCTATATATAAGAAAAGTTTAATTAGACTATTTCCTTATGCAAAGTTGCTGTCTGGGCATGCTGGGAGTTGTGGTTCTGCAGCGGTTGGGGGTTCACAGCTTGAAGACCACTGCTATAGAGGGTGCAAATGTATCTGAGCCCTGGAACTCAAATAATGTGAAATATGAGATGATCAAAATGGAGCCCCTGCACTAATTACTTGGGTTCTGAGGTCTGTAAGGTCCATAGTAAAAACATCAGGTTCTGTCTATAGCAGATACTAAATCATGGCAGCTCAAAGAAACAAGCAGTCATTCTGACATGTCACATGTGATGTCATAGACAGCTGGAGGCCTGACATCCCACTGACAGCCGCCCGAGCCTTCAGTCTGTTCCAGTGCGATTAGTGAGAATAGTGAGATTAGCGTCTTCTTTTTCTACTTGTCTGAAATGGAGCTAAAAGGACTGGGGTTCGTCCCCCTCCTGTTGGCGTTTTGGTGTGCGGCCTGGCTTGCCACCAGCTACATCATGACGGTCGTCCTCGGCCATGCAGCCTCGCCACTGATGAGCATCAGGTAAGATAAACAAGCAAATGATTCTTATTTCATGGGTTGGGAGTGAGGAAATATCCATAATAACATTGGTTTCTTTTCCTTCACAGTGACGTGGGAAATGTCTTTCCCGAAAGCATATTATTCAGAATTGGATTTATAGGGACGTCCATTGGCACTTTGGTACTAACCTTTCTTATTTATAAGTATATGGTTATGCATACTGAAGAGTTCAGGGGTCATCAGGTCCTGATCCAGAGGATCCTGCTGGCCATTGTGTGGGCCTCCTGTTTTTCCACAGCTGTTATGCATGTATTGTCCCCCGAAGAATATCCCAGGATACACTTTGTCAGCACGATAATTTCCATTACATGTGAAGCCTTATACTACCTTGGGCAGTCCATCCAGATGTATAAATTACCAGGAGCAAAAAAAGTCATCCACCATAGTAGATGCACCTGCTGTGGCCTGACTTTTGTCTGTGTAGTTTTCTATTTTGGATATGAAACATTAAAGGAATTATTCCATAATGATGAAGACTGGGACGAGATCCGTGAAATCCCCATCATAATCATCGAGTGGGTGATGCTTCTACTGATCCTGATAAACATCGTGACCTATTATTCCACCATGCAGAGGTTATTGTTGACCGTCTCCAGAAACAGCTGCACACTCTCTCTTAGAGTAAAAATTGATGACTTCGGGGTGTAGACCACCACGGGGGCCATCAAGTGGACTTCTGGGAGAGATACTGCACAGGACACGGAAAACATCTAAAGAAGAATAACTGGGGGACTACATATGGTGCCAGTAATCATGACACAATAATATGAGCTGGTGATATTACCTATACAAAAAAAAAAAATAAAAAAAAATTATAAAAAAATATTGGTGTGTGAAGTGTAATACCTAGTTAGAAAAACAGAATCAAATTCATCATTATAACCCCCCTCTGCATTACCCTGTTTATTATTTTTCAAGCAAGCACTTTGTTCTAATTCGTCCACTCTCTGGCGTGCTCCTTGTATAAGGGGTTTGGGATACCCTTTTTGTTTAAAACGATCCTCCAGGTTCTCTAGTTGTTGTAGGTATTTTTGTGTGGAAGAACAATTCCTTCGGATTCTTTTCATTTGACCGAATGGAATGTTCTTCTTCCATTATTTAAGATGGCAACTGTTAAAGTCGAGGTATCTGTTTGCATTCACCTCCTTAAAATAGTTGGCAGTATGCGAACAGCCATCCTGAATATAGATATTTAAATCCAGGAACTCACATTTTTTGGGGGACTGATGCAGCGCTGCCTTTGGCAATTTCTGGCTCTGCTATAGCGCTTTTTTTGAGGGGGCGTGTCGGCTGCCCCTTCATCTGGCGGTCAACCTGCGCCGCCGGGACGCAGCGCCGCCGGGACCGCCTGGAGGACGTCGCTCGCAACGGGACCACTCGGGACACCGCATGGTCGGGTAAGTGATGCCGGGGGATGGGTAAGGGACACTTAGCAGAGCGGTGTGTGTCCCGATCCCCGTGATCGGGACTTACACACCGCGCTGCTAAATATTCTGATAGCGAAACGCTGCTATTAGCTAGTCAGAGTTGACCAGCTGATAGCAGCGATCGCTGGGGGGGGGGGTGGGGGATGAAACCCCCCGTGGTCGCATGGTAAGATGGCTGGCTATCAGTGATAGCCACCATCTTACCGGGCGCTGCGGGATGCCGCGAGTAGCGGCAAAAATGTTCATGACGTACCTGTATGTCATGGGTCGGGAACACCTTGCCACCCATGACGTACAGGTATGTCATAGGTCGGGAAGGGGTTAATGGTATAGAGAACTGTGTCTAGTGCATTAACTCTGATTTTTTGCCCATTGAAACCAGTAGGCCCATTGTGGTCTATGGGGAAAGCTGCTGAGTTGCCCATAGCAACCAATCAGATCGCTTCTTTCATTTTTGAAAAAGTCTCTGAAAAATGAAGGAAGTAATCTGATTGGTTGCTATGGGCAACTCAGAAACTTTTCCAGGAAAATATGCTGAGTTGCCCATAGCAACCAATCAGATCGCTTCTTTCATTTTGCAAAGGCATTGTGAAAAATGAAAGAAGCAATCTGGTTGCTATGGGCAACTGCACAACTCTTCCTCTACACTGGTCTTAATGAATCTCCCCCATAGAGGGAGATTTATCAAAACCTGCCCAGAGGAAAAGTTTCTGAGTTGCCCATAGCAACCAATCAGATCGCTTCTTTCATTTTTGAAAAAGCCTCTGAAAAATGAAGGATATTTTTGAGATTTTGGAAGCTGGGATACTCACTACACCCATGCATATCTAGATAATTAAGTATGGGGGGAACTTAAATTTATTTTTTAAATCACATGGAGTTTTGACTTTACTTCATTATGGTCGAATAAAGCACTTAAAGAGTTCCTTAAAATTAAAGATTCACTCTTTTGGATGAAAAGGGGCTTATTTATGTAAATCAATTATACGCTTTAGGTCAAATAAAGTCGTTTGAAGAGATAGCCCATAAGTGTGTGGGGGGAAGACAATCACAAACATTGTTTTTTACAAATAAGTAACACAGATCATAAAGCAATAAAAGGAGAGATTGGAGATTTCAGGGATTCTATATATAAGAAAAGTTTAATTAGACTATTTCCTTATGCAAAGTTGCTGTCTGGGCATGCTGGGAGTTGTGGTTCTGCAGCGGTTGGGGGTTCACAGCTTGAAGACCACTGCTATAGAGGGTGCAAATGTATCTGAGCCCTGGAACTCAAATAATGTGAAATATGAGATGATCAAAATGGAGCCCCTGCACTAATTACTTGGGTTCTGAGGTCTGTAAGGTCCATAGTAAAAACATCAGGTTCTGTCTATAGCAGATACTAAATCATGGCAGCTCAAAGAAACAAGCAGTCATTCTGACATGTCACATGTGATGTCATAGACAGCTGGAGGCCTGACATCCCACTGACAGCCGCCCGAGCCTTCAGTCTGTTCCAGTGCGATTAGTGAGAATAGTGAGATTAGCGTCTTCTTTTTCTACTTGTCTGAAATGGAGCTAAAAGGACTGGGGTTCGTCCCCCTCCTGTTGGCGTTTTGGTGTGCGGCCTGGCTTGCCACCAGCTACATCATGACGGTCGTCCTCGGCCATGCAGCCTCGCCACTGATGAGCATCAGGTAAGATAAACAAGCAAATGATTCTTATTTCATGGGTTGGGAGTGAGGAAATATCCATAATAACATTGGTTTCTTTTCCTTCACAGTGACGTGGGAAATGTCTTTCCCGAAAGCATATTATTCAGAATTGGATTTATAGGGACGTCCATTGGCACTTTGGTACTAACCTTTCTTATTTATAAGTATATGGTTATGCATACTGAAGAGTTCAGGGGTCATCAGGTCCTGATCCAGAGGATCCTGCTGGCCATTGTGTGGGCCTCCTGTTTTTCCACAGCTGTTATGCATGTATTGTCCCCCGAAGAATATCCCAGGATACACTTTGTCAGCACGATAATTTCCATTACATGTGAAGCCTTATACTACCTTGGGCAGTCCATCCAGATGTATAAATTACCAGGAGCAAAAAAAGTCATCCACCATAGTAGATGCACCTGCTGTGGCCTGACTTTTGTCTGTGTAGTTTTCTATTTTGGATATGAAACATTAAAGGAATTATTCCATAATGATGAAGACTGGGACGAGATCCGTGAAATCCCCATCATAATCATCGAGTGGGTGATGCTTCTACTGATCCTGATAAACATCGTGACCTATTATTCCACCATGCAGAGGTTATTGTTGACCGTCTCCAGAAACAGCTGCACACTCTCTCTTAGAGTAAAAATTGATGACTTCGGGGTGTAGACCACCACGGGGGCCATCAAGTGGACTTCTGGGAGAGATACTGCACAGGACACGGAAAACATCTAAAGAAGAATAACTGGGGGACTACATATGGTGCCAGTAATCATGACACAATAATATGAGCTGGTGATATTACCTATACAAAAAAAAAATAAAAAAAAATTATAAAAAAATATTGGTGTGTGAAGTGTAATACCTAGTTAGAAAAACAGAATCAAATTCATCATTATAACCCCCCTCTGCATTACCCTGTTTATTATTTTTCAAGCAAGCACTTTGTTCTAATTCGTCCACTCTCTGGCGTGCTCCTTGTATAAGGGGTTTGGGATACCCTTTTTGTTTAAAACCATCCTCCAGGTTCTCTAGTTGTTGTAGGTATTTTTGTGTGGAAGAACAATTCCTTCGGATTCTTTTCATTTGACCGAATGGAATGTTCTTCTTCCATTATTTAAGATGGCAACTGTTAAAGTCGAGGTATCTGTTTGCATTCACCTCCTTAAAATAGTTGGCAGTATGCGAACAGCCATCCTGAATATAGATATTTAAATCCAGGAACTCACATTTTTTGGGGGACTGATGCAGCGCTGCCTTTGGCAATTTCTGGCTCTGCTATAGCGCTTTTTTTGAGGGGGCGTGTCGGCTGCCCCTTCATCTGGCGGTCAACCTGCGCCGCCGGGACGCAGCGCCGCCGGGACCGCCTGGAGGACGTCGCTCGCAACGGGACCACTCGGGACACCGCATGGTCGGGTAAGTGATGCCGGGGGATGGGTAAGGGACACTTAGCAGAGCGGTGTGTGTCCCGATCCCCGTGATCGGGACTTACACATCGCGCTGCTAAATATTCTGATAGCGAAACGCTGCTATTAGCTAGTCAGAGTTGACCAGCTGATAGCAGCGATCGCTGGGGGGGGGGGGTGGGGGATGAAACCCCCCGTGGTCGCATGGTAAGATGGCTGGCTATCAGTGATAGCCACCATCTTACCGGGCGCTGCGGGATGCCGCGAGTAGCGGCAAAAATGTTCATGACGTACCTGTATGTCATGGGTCGGGAACACCTTGCCACCCATGACGTACAGGTATGTCATAGGTCGGGAAGGGGTTAATGGTATAGAGAACTGTGTCTAGTGCATTAACTCTGATTTTTTGCCCATTGAAACCAGTAGGCCCATTGTGGTCTATGGGGAAAGCTGCTGAGTTGCCCATAGCAACCAATCAGATCGCTTCTTTCATTTTTGAAAAAGTCTCTGAAAAATGAAGGAAGTAATCTGATTGGTTGCTATGGGCAACTCAGAAACTTTTCCAGGAAAATATGCTGAGTTGCCCATAGCAACCAATCAGATCGCTTCTTTCATTTTGCAAAGGCATTGTGAAAAATGAAAGAAGCAATCTGGTTGCTATGGGCAACTGCACAACTCTTCCTCTACACTGGTCTTAATGAATCTCCCCCATAGAGGGAGATTTATCAAAACCTGCCCAGAGGAAAAGTTTCTGAGTTGCCCATAGCAACCAATCAGATCGCTTCTTTCATTTTTGAAAAAGCCTCTGAAAAATGAAGGATATTTTTGAGATTTTGGAAGCTGGGATACTCACTACACCCATGCATATCTAGATAATTAAGTATGGGGGGAACTTAAATTTATTTTTTAAATCACATGGAGTTTTGACTTTACTTCATTATGGTCGAATAAAGCACTTAAAGAGTTCCTTAAAATTAAAGATTCACTCTTTTGGATGAAAAGGGGCTTATTTATGTAAATCAATTATACGCTTTAGGTCAAATAAAGTCGTTTGAAGAGATAGCCCATAAGTGTGTGGGGGGAAGACAATCACAAACATTGTTTTTTACAAATAAGTAACACAGATCATAAAGCAATAAAAGGAGAGATTGGAGATTTCAGGGATTCTATATATAAGAAAAGTTTAATTAGACTATTTCCTTATGCAAAGTTGCTGTCTGGGCATGCTGGGAGTTGTGGTTCTTCAGCGGTTGGGGGTTCACAGCTTGAAGACCACTGCTATAGAGGGTGCAAATGTATCTGAGCCCTGGAACTCAAATAATGTGAAATATGAGATGATCAAAATGGAGCCCCTGCACTAATTACTTGGGTTCTGAGGTCTGTAAGGTCCATAGTAAAAACATCAGGTTCTGTCTATAGCAGATACTAAATCATGGCAGCTCAAAGAAACAAGCAGTCATTCTGACATGTCACATGTGATGTCATAGACAGCTGGAGGCCTGACATCCCACTGACAGCCGCCCGAGCCTTCAGTCTGTTCCAGTGCGATTAGTGAGAATAGTGAGATTAGCGTCTTCTTTTTCTACTTGTCTGAAATGGAGCTAAAAGGACTGGGGTTCGTCCCCCTCCTGTTGGCGTTTTGGTGTGCGGCCTGGCTTGCCACCAGCTACATCATGACGGTCGTCCTCGGCCATGCAGCCTCGCCACTGATGAGCATCAGGTAAGATAAACAAGCAAATGATTCTTATTTCATGGGTTGGGAGTGAGGAAATATCCATAATAACATTGGTTTCTTTTCCTTCACAGTGACGTGGGAAATGTCTTTCCCGAAAGCATATTATTCAGAATTGGATTTATAGGGACGTCCATTGGCACTTTGGTACTAACCTTTCTTATTTATAAGTATATGGTTATGCATACTGAAGAGTTCAGGGGTCATCAGGTCCTGATCCAGAGGATCCTGCTGGCCATTGTGTGGGCCTCCTGTTTTTCCACAGCTGTTATGCATGTATTGTCCCCCGAAGAATATCCCAGGATACACTTTGTCAGCACGATAATTTCCATTACATGTGAAGCCTTATACTACCTTGGGCAGTCCATCCAGATGTATAAATTACCAGGAGCAAAAAAAGTCATCCACCATAGTAGATGCACCTGCTGTGGCCTGACTTTTGTCTGTGTAGTTTTCTATTTTGGATATGAAACATTAAAGGAATTATTCCATAATGATGAAGACTGGGACGAGATCCGTGAAATCCCCATCATAATCATCGAGTGGGTGATGCTTCTACTGATCCTGATAAACATCGTGACCTATTATTCCACCATGCAGAGGTTATTGTTGACCGTCTCCAGAAACAGCTGCACACTCTCTCTTAGAGTAAAAATTGATGACTTCGGGGTGTAGACCACCACGGGGGCCATCAAGTGGACTTCTGGGAGAGATACTGCACAGGACACGGAAAACATCTAAAGAAGAATAACTGGGGGACTACATATGGTGCCAGTAATCATGACACAATAATATGAGCTGGTGATATTACCTATACAAAAAAAAAATAAAAAAAAATTATAAAAAAATATTGGTGTGTGAAGTGTAATACCTAGTTAGAAAAACAGAATCAAATTCATCATTATAACCCCCCTCTGCATTACCCTGTTTATTATTTTTCAAGCAAGCACTTTGTTCTAATTCGTCCACTCTCTGGCGTGCTCCTTGTATAAGGGGTTTGGGATACCCTTTTTGTTTAAAACGATCCTCCAGGTTCTCTAGTTGTTGTAGGTATTTTTGTGTGGAAGAACAATTCCTTCGGATTCTTTTCATTTGACCGAATGGAATGTTCTTCTTCCATTATTTAAGATGGCAACTGTTAAAGTCGAGGTATCTGTTTGCATTCACCTCCTTAAAATAGTTGGCAGTATGCGAACAGCCATCCTGAATATAGATATTTAAATCCAGGAACTCACATTTTTTGGGGGACTGATGCAGCGCTGCCTTTGGCAATTTCTGGCTCTGCTATAGCGCTTTTTTTGAGGGGGCGTGTCGGCTGCCCCTTCATCTGGCGGTCAACCTGCGCCGCCGGGACGCAGCGCCGCCGGGACCGCCTGGAGGACGTCGCTCGCAACGGGACCACTCGGGACACCGCATGGTCGGGTAAGTGATGCCGGGGGATGGGTAAGGGACACTTAGCAGAGCGGTGTGTGTCCCGATCCCCGTGATCGGGACTTACACACCGCGCTGCTAAATATTCTGATAGCGAAACGCTGCTATTAGCTAGTCAGAGTTGACCAGCTGATAGCAGCGATCGCTGGGGGGGGGGGTGGGGGATGAAACCCCCCGTGGTCGCATGGTAAGATGGCTGGCTATCAGTGATAGCCACCATCTTACCGGGCGCTGCGGGATGCCGCGAGTAGCGGCAAAAATGTTCATGACGTACCTGTATGTCATGGGTCGGGAACACCTTGCCACCCATGACGTACAGGTATGTCATAGGTCGGGAAGGGGTTAATGGTATAGAGAACTGTGTCTAGTGCATTAACTCTGATTTTTTGCCCATTGAAACCAGTAGGCCCATTGTGGTCTATGGGGAAAGCTGCTGAGTTGCCCATAGCAACCAATCAGATCGCTTCTTTCATTTTTGAAAAAGTCTCTGAAAAATGAAGGAAGTAATCTGATTGGTTGCTATGGGCAACTCAGAAACTTTTCCAGGAAAATATGCTGAGTTGCCCATAGCAACCAATCAGATCGCTTCTTTCATTTTGCAAAGGCATTGTGAAAAATGAAAGAAGCAATCTGGTTGCTATGGGCAACTGCACAACTCTTCCTCTACACTGGTCTTAATGAATCTCCCCCATAGAGGGAGATTTATCAAAACCTGCCCAGAGGAAAAGTTTCTGAGTTGCCCATAGCAACCAATCAGATCGCTTCTTTCATTTTTGAAAAAGCCTCTGAAAAATGAAGGATATTTTTGAGATTTTGGAAGCTGGGATACTCACTACACCCATGCATATCTAGATAATTAAGTATGGGGGGAACTTAAATTTATTTTTTAAATCACATGGAGTTTTGACTTTACTTCATTATGGTCGAATAAAGCACTTAAAGAGTTCCTTAAAATTAAAGATTCACTCTTTTGGATGAAAAGGGGCTTATTTATGTAAATCAATTATACGCTTTAGGTCAAATAAAGTCGTTTGAAGAGATAGCCCATAAGTGTGTGGGGGGAAGACAATCACAAACATTGTTTTTTACAAATAAGTAACACAGATCATAAAGCAATAAAAGGAGAGATTGGAGATTTCAGGGATTCTATATATAAGAAAAGTTTAATTAGACTATTTCCTTATGCAAAGTTGCTGTCTGGGCATGCTGGGAGTTGTGGTTCTGCAGCGGTTGGGGGTTCACAGCTTGAAGACCACTGCTATAGAGGGTGCAAATGTATCTGAGCCCTGGAACTCAAATAATGTGAAATATGAGATGATCAAAATGGAGCCCCTGCACTAATTACTTGGGTTCTGAGGTCTGTAAGGTCCATAGTAAAAACATCAGGTTCTGTCTATAGCAGATACTAAATCATGGCAGCTCAAAGAAACAAGCAGTCATTCTGACATGTCACATGTGATGTCATAGACAGCTGGAGGCCTGACATCCCACTGACAGCCGCCCGAGCCTTCAGTCTGTTCCAGTGCGATTAGTGAGAATAGTGAGATTAGCGTCTTCTTTTTCTACTTGTCTGAAATGGAGCTAAAAGGACTGGGGTTCGTCCCCCTCCTGTTGGCGTTTTGGTGTGCGGCCTGGCTTGCCACCAGCTACATCATGACGGTCGTCCTCGGCCATGCAGCCTCGCCACTGATGAGCATCAGGTAAGATAAACAAGCAAATGATTCTTATTTCATGGGTTGGGAGTGAGGAAATATCCATAATAACATTGGTTTCTTTTCCTTCACAGTGACGTGGGAAATGTCTTTCCCGAAAGCATATTATTCAGAATTGGATTTATAGGGACGTCCATTGGCACTTTGGTACTAACCTTTCTTATTTATAAGTATATGGTTATGCATACTGAAGAGTTCAGGGGTCATCAGGTCCTGATCCAGAGGATCCTGCTGGCCATTGTGTGGGCCTCCTGTTTTTCCACAGCTGTTATGCATGTATTGTCCCCCGAAGAATATCCCAGGATACACTTTGTCAGCACGATAATTTCCATTACATGTGAAGCCTTATACTACCTTGGGCAGTCCATCCAGATGTATAAATTACCAGGAGCAAAAAAAGTCATCCACCATAGTAGATGCACCTGCTGTGGCCTGACTTTTGTCTGTGTAGTTTTCTATTTTGGATATGAAACATTAAAGGAATTATTCCATAATGATGAAGACTGGGACGAGATCCGTGAAATCCCCATCATAATCATCGAGTGGGTGATGCTTCTACTGATCCTGATAAACATCGTGACCTATTATTCCACCATGCAGAGGTTATTGTTGACCGTCTCCAGAAACAGCTGCACACTCTCTCTTAGAGTAAAAATTGATGACTTCGGGGTGTAGACCACCACGGGGGCCATCAAGTGGACTTCTGGGAGAGATACTGCACAGGACACGGAAAACATCTAAAGAAGAATAACTGGGGGACTACATATGGTGCCAGTAATCATGACACAATAATATGAGCTGGTGATATTACCTATACAAAAAAAAAATAAAAAAAAATTATAAAAAAATATTGGTGTGTGAAGTGTAATACCTAGTTAGAAAAACAGAATCAAATTCATCATTATAACCCCCCTCTGCATTACCCTGTTTATTATTTTTCAAGCAAGCACTTTGTTCTAATTCGTCCACTCTCTGGCGTGCTCCTTGTATAAGGGGTTTGGGATACCCTTTTTGTTTAAAACGATCCTCCAGGTTCTCTAGTTGTTGTAGGTATTTTTGTGTGGAAGAACAATTCCTTCGGATTCTTTTCATTTGACCGAATGGAATGTTCTTCTTCCATTATTTAAGATGGCAACTGTTAAAGTCGAGGTATCTGTTTGCATTCACCTCCTTAAAATAGTTGGCAGTATGCGAACAGCCATCCTGAATATAGATATTTAAATCCAGGAACTCACATTTTTTGGGGGACTGATGCAGCGCTGCCTTTGGCAATTTCTGGCTCTGCTATAGCGCTTTTTTTGAGGGGGCGTGTCGGCTGCCCCTTCATCTGGCGGTCAACCTGCGCCGCCGGGACGCAGCGCCGCCGGGACCGCCTGGAGGACGTCGCTCGCAACGGGACCACTCGGGACACCGCATGGTCGGGTAAGTGATGCCGGGGGATGGGTAAGGGACACTTAGCAGAGCGGTGTGTGTCCCGATCCCCGTGATCGGGACTTACACACCGCGCTGCTAAATATTCTGATAGCGAAACGCTGCTATTAGCTAGTCAGAGTTGACCAGCTGATAGCAGCGATCGCTGGGGGGGGGGGGGGGGGATGAAACCCCCCGTGGTCGCATGGTAAGATGGCTGGCTATCAGTGATAGCCACCATCTTACCGGGCGCTGCGGGATGCCGCGAGTAGCGGCAAAAATGTTCATGACGTACCTGTATGTCATGGGTCGGGAACACCTTGCCACCCATGACGTACAGGTATGTCATAGGTCGGGAAGGGGTTAATGGTATAGAGAACTGTGTCTAGTGCATTAACTCTGATTTTTTGCCCATTGAAACCAGTAGGCCCATTGTGGTCTATGGGGAAAGCTGCTGAGTTGCCCATAGCAACCAATCAGATCGCTTCTTTCATTTTTGAAAAAGTCTCTGAAAAATGAAGGAAGTAATCTGATTGGTTGCTATGGGCAACTCAGAAACTTTTCCAGGAAAATATGCTGAGTTGCCCATAGCAACCAATCAGATCGCTTCTTTCATTTTGCAAAGGCATTGTGAAAAATGAAAGAAGCAATCTGGTTGCTATGGGCAACTGCACAACTCTTCCTCTACACTGGTCTTAATGAATCTCCCCCATAGAGGGAGATTTATCAAAACCTGCCCAGAGGAAAAGTTTCTGAGTTGCCCATAGCAACCAATCAGATCGCTTCTTTCATTTTTGAAAAAGCCTCTGAAAAATGAAGGATATTTTTGAGATTTTGGAAGCTGGGATACTCACTACACCCATGCATATCTAGATAATTAAGTATGGGGGGAACTTAAATTTATTTTTTAAATCACATGGAGTTTTGACTTTACTTCATTATGGTCGAATAAAGCACTTAAAGAGTTCCTTAAAATTAAAGATTCACTCTTTTGGATGAAAAGGGGCTTATTTATGTAAATCAATTATACGCTTTAGGTCAAATAAAGTCGTTTGAAGAGATAGCCCATAAGTGTGTGGGGGGAAGACAATCACAAACATTGTTTTTTACAAATAAGTAACACAGATCATAAAGCAATAAAAGGAGAGATTGGAGATTTCAGGGATTCTATATATAAGAAAAGTTTAATTAGACTATTTCCTTATGCAAAGTTGCTGTCTGGGCATGCTGGGAGTTGTGGTTCTGCAGCGGTTGGGGGTTCACAGCTTGAAGACCACTGCTATAGAGGGTGCAAATGTATCTGAGCCCTGGAACTCAAATAATGTGAAATATGAGATGATCAAAATGGAGCCCCTGCACTAATTACTTGGGTTCTGAGGTCTGTAAGGTCCATAGTAAAAACATCAGGTTCTGTCTATAGCAGATACTAAATCATGGCAGCTCAAAGAAACAAGCAGTCATTCTGACATGTCACATGTGATGTCATAGACAGCTGGAGGCCTGACATCCCACTGACAGCCGCCCGAGCCTTCAGTCTGTTCCAGTGCGATTAGTGAGAATAGTGAGATTAGCGTCTTCTTTTTCTACTTGTCTGAAATGGAGCTAAAAGGACTGGGGTTCGTCCCCCTCCTGTTGGCGTTTTGGTGTGCGGCCTGGCTTGCCACCAGCTACATCATGACGGTCGTCCTCGGCCATGCAGCCTCGCCACTGATGAGCATCAGGTAAGATAAACAAGCAAATGATTCTTATTTCATGGGTTGGGAGTGAGGAAATATCCATAATAACATTGGTTTCTTTTCCTTCACAGTGACGTGGGAAATGTCTTTCCCGAAAGCATATTATTCAGAATTGGATTTATAGGGACGTCCATTGGCACTTTGGTACTAACCTTTCTTATTTATAAGTATATGGTTATGCATACTGAAGAGTTCAGGGGTCATCAGGTCCTGATCCAGAGGATCCTGCTGGCCATTGTGTGGGCCTCCTGTTTTTCCACAGCTGTTATGCATGTATTGTCCCCCGAAGAATATCCCAGGATACACTTTGTCAGCACGATAATTTCCATTACATGTGAAGCCTTATACTACCTTGGGCAGTCCATCCAGATGTATAAATTACCAGGAGCAAAAAAAGTCATCCACCATAGTAGATGCACCTGCTGTGGCCTGACTTTTGTCTGTGTAGTTTTCTATTTTGGATATGAAACATTAAAGGAATTATTCCATAATGATGAAGACTGGGACGAGATCCGTGAAATCCCCATCATAATCATCGAGTGGGTGATGCTTCTACTGATCCTGATAAACATCGTGACCTATTATTCCACCATGCAGAGGTTATTGTTGACCGTCTCCAGAAACAGCTGCACACTCTCTCTTAGAGTAAAAATTGATGACTTCGGGGTGTAGACCACCACGGGGGCCATCAAGTGGACTTCTGGGAGAGATACTGCACAGGACACGGAAAACATCTAAAGAAGAATAACTGGGGGACTACATATGGTGCCAGTAATCATGACACAATAATATGAGCTGGTGATATTACCTATACAAAAAAAAAATAAAAAAAAATTATAAAAAAATATTGGTGTGTGAAGTGTAATACCTAGTTAGAAAAACAGAATCAAATTCATCATTATAACCCCCCTCTGCATTACCCTGTTTATTATTTTTCAAGCAAGCACTTTGTTCTAATTCGTCCACTCTCTGGCGTGCTCCTTGTATAAGGGGTTTGGGATACCCTTTTTGTTTAAAACCATCCTCCAGGTTCTCTAGTTGTTGTAGGTATTTTTGTGTGGAAGAACAATTCCTTCGGATTCTTTTCATTTGACCGAATGGAATGTTCTTCTTCCATTATTTAAGATGGCAACTGTTAAAGTCGAGGTATCTGTTTGCATTCACCTCCTTAAAATAGTTGGCAGTATGCGAACAGCCATCCTGAATATAGATATTTAAATCCAGGAACTCACATTTTTTGGGGGACTGATGCAGCGCTGCCTTTGGCAATTTCTGGCTCTGCTATAGCGCTTTTTTTGAGGGGGCGTGTCGGCTGCCCCTTCATCTGGCGGTCAACCTGCGCCGCCGGGACGCAGCGCCGCCGGGACCGCCTGGAGGACGTCGCTCGCAACGGGACCACTCGGGACACCGCATGGTCGGGTAAGTGATGCCGGGGGATGGGTAAGGGACACTTAGCAGAGCGGTGTGTGTCCCGATCCCCGTGATCGGGACTTACACACCGCGCTGCTAAATATTCTGATAGCGAAACGCTGCTATTAGCTAGTCAGAGTTGACCAGCTGATAGCAGCGATCGCTGGGGGGGGGGGTGGGGGATGAAACCCCCCGTGGTCGCATGGTAAGATGGCTGGCTATCAGTGATAGCCACCATCTTACCGGGCGCTGCGGGATGCCGCGAGTAGCGGCAAAAATGTTCATGACGTACCTGTATGTCATGGGTCGGGAACACCTTGCCACCCATGACGTACAGGTATGTCATAGGTCGGGAAGGGGTTAATGGTATAGAGAACTGTGTCTAGTGCATTAACTCTGATTTTTTGCCCATTGAAACCAGTAGGCCCATTGTGGTCTATGGGGAAAGCTGCTGAGTTGCCCATAGCAACCAATCAGATCGCTTCTTTCATTTTTGAAAAAGTCTCTGAAAAATGAAGGAAGTAATCTGATTGGTTGCTATGGGCAACTCAGAAACTTTTCCAGGAAAATATGCTGAGTTGCCCATAGCAACCAATCAGATCGCTTCTTTCATTTTGCAAAGGCATTGTGAAAAATGAAAGAAGCAATCTGGTTGCTATGGGCAACTGCACAACTCTTCCTCTACACTGGTCTTAATGAATCTCCCCCATAGAGGGAGATTTATCAAAACCTGCCCAGAGGAAAAGTTTCTGAGTTGCCCATAGCAACCAATCAGATCGCTTCTTTCATTTTTGAAAAAGCCTCTGAAAAATGAAGGATATTTTTGAGATTTTGGAAGCTGGGATACTCACTACACCCATGCATATCTAGATAATTAAGTATGGGGGGAACTTAAATTTATTTTTTAAATCACATGGAGTTTTGACTTTACTTCATTATGGTCGAATAAAGCACTTAAAGAGTTCCTTAAAATTAAAGATTCACTCTTTTGGATGAAAAGGGGCTTATTTATGTAAATCAATTATACGCTTTAGGTCAAATAAAGTCGTTTGAAGAGATAGCCCATAAGTGTGTGGGGGGAAGACAATCACAAACATTGTTTTTTACAAATAAGTAACACAGATCATAAAGCAATAAAAGGAGAGATTGGAGATTTCAGGGATTCTATATATAAGAAAAGTTTAATTAGACTATTTCCTTATGCAAAGTTGCTGTCTGGGCATGCTGGGAGTTGTGGTTCTTCAGCGGTTGGGGGTTCACAGCTTGAAGACCACTGCTATAGAGGGTGCAAATGTATCTGAGCCCTGGAACTCAAATAATGTGAAATATGAGATGATCAAAATGGAGCCCCTGCACTAATTACTTGGGTTCTGAGGTCTGTAAGGTCCATAGTAAAAACATCAGGTTCTGTCTATAGCAGATACTAAATCATGGCAGCTCAAAGAAACAAGCAGTCATTCTGACATGTCACATGTGATGTCATAGACAGCTGGAGGCCTGACATCCCACTGACAGCCGCCCGAGCCTTCAGTCTGTTCCAGTGCGATTAGTGAGAATAGTGAGATTAGCGTCTTCTTTTTCTACTTGTCTGAAATGGAGCTAAAAGGACTGGGGTTCGTCCCCCTCCTGTTGGCGTTTTGGTGTGCGGCCTGGCTTGCCACCAGCTACATCATGACGGTCGTCCTCGGCCATGCAGCCTCGCCACTGATGAGCATCAGGTAAGATAAACAAGCAAATGATTCTTATTTCATGGGTTGGGAGTGAGGAAATATCCATAATAACATTGGTTTCTTTTCCTTCACAGTGACGTGGGAAATGTCTTTCCCGAAAGCATATTATTCAGAATTGGATTTATAGGGACGTCCATTGGCACTTTGGTACTAACCTTTCTTATTTATAAGTATATGGTTATGCATACTGAAGAGTTCAGGGGTCATCAGGTCCTGATCCAGAGGATCCTGCTGGCCATTGTGTGGGCCTCCTGTTTTTCCACAGCTGTTATGCATGTATTGTCCCCCGAAGAATATCCCAGGATACACTTTGTCAGCACGATAATTTCCATTACATGTGAAGCCTTATACTACCTTGGGCAGTCCATCCAGATGTATAAATTACCAGGAGCAAAAAAAGTCATCCACCATAGTAGATGCACCTGCTGTGGCCTGACTTTTGTCTGTGTAGTTTTCTATTTTGGATATGAAACATTAAAGGAATTATTCCATAATGATGAAGACTGGGACGAGATCCGTGAAATCCCCATCATAATCATCGAGTGGGTGATGCTTCTACTGATCCTGATAAACATCGTGACCTATTATTCCACCATGCAGAGGTTATTGTTGACCGTCTCCAGAAACAGCTGCACACTCTCTCTTAGAGTAAAAATTGATGACTTCGGGGTGTAGACCACCACGGGGGCCATCAAGTGGACTTCTGGGAGAGATACTGCACAGGACACGGAAAACATCTAAAGAAGAATAACTGGGGGACTACATATGGTGCCAGTAATCATGACACAATAATATGAGCTGGTGATATTACCTATACAAAAAAAAAATAAAAAAAAATTATAAAAAAATATTGGTGTGTGAAGTGTAATACCTAGTTAGAAAAACAGAATCAAATTCATCATTATAACCCCCCTCTGCATTACCCTGTTTATTATTTTTCAAGCAAGCACTTTGTTCTAATTCGTCCACTCTCTGGCGTGCTCCTTGTATAAGGGGTTTGGGATACCCTTTTTGTTTAAAACGATCCTCCAGGTTCTCTAGTTGTTGTAGGTATTTTTGTGTGGAAGAACAATTCCTTCGGATTCTTTTCATTTGACCGAATGGAATGTTCTTCTTCCATTATTTAAGATGGCAACTGTTAAAGTCGAGGTATCTGTTTGCATTCACCTCCTTAAAATAGTTGGCAGTATGCGAACAGCCATCCTGAATATAGATATTTAAATCCAGGAACTCACATTTTTTGGGGGACTGATGCAGCGCTGCCTTTGGCAATTTCTGGCTCTGCTATAGCGCTTTTTTTGAGGGGGCGTGTCGGCTGCCCCTTCATCTGGCGGTCAACCTGCGCCGCCGGGACGCAGCGCCGCCGGGACCGCCTGGAGGACGTCGCTCGCAACGGGACCACTCGGGACACCGCATGGTCGGGTAAGTGATGCCGGGGGATGGGTAAGGGACACTTAGCAGAGCGGTGTGTGTCCCGATCCCCGTGATCGGGACTTACACACCGCGCTGCTAAATATTCTGATAGCGAAACGCTGCTATTAGCTAGTCAGAGTTGACCAGCTGATAGCAGCGATCGCTGGGGGGGGGGGTGGGGGATGAAACCCCCCGTGGTCGCATGGTAAGATGGCTGGCTATCAGTGATAGCCACCATCTTACCGGGCGCTGCGGGATGCCGCGAGTAGCGGCAAAAATGTTCATGACGTACCTGTATGTCATGGGTCGGGAACACCTTGCCACCCATGACGTACAGGTATGTCATAGGTCGGGAAGGGGTTAATGGTATAGAGAACTGTGTCTAGTGCATTAACTCTGATTTTTTGCCCATTGAAACCAGTAGGCCCATTGTGGTCTATGGGGAAAGCTGCTGAGTTGCCCATAGCAACCAATCAGATCGCTTCTTTCATTTTTGAAAAAGTCTCTGAAAAATGAAGGAAGTAATCTGATTGGTTGCTATGGGCAACTCAGAAACTTTTCCAGGAAAATATGCTGAGTTGCCCATAGCAACCAATCAGATCGCTTCTTTCATTTTGCAAAGGCATTGTGAAAAATGAAAGAAGCAATCTGGTTGCTATGGGCAACTGCACAACTCTTCCTCTACACTGGTCTTAATGAATCTCCCCCATAGAGGGAGATTTATCAAAACCTGCCCAGAGGAAAAGTTTCTGAGTTGCCCATAGCAACCAATCAGATCGCTTCTTTCATTTTTGAAAAAGCCTCTGAAAAATGAAGGATATTTTTGAGATTTTGGAAGCTGGGATACTCACTACACCCATGCATATCTAGATAATTAAGTATGGGGGGAACTTAAATTTATTTTTTAAATCACATGGAGTTTTGACTTTACTTCATTATGGTCGAATAAAGCACTTAAAGAGTTCCTTAAAATTAAAGATTCACTCTTTTGGATGAAAAGGGGCTTATTTATGTAAATCAATTATACGCTTTAGGTCAAATAAAGTCGTTTGAAGAGATAGCCCATAAGTGTGTGGGGGGAAGACAATCACAAACATTGTTTTTTACAAATAAGTAACACAGATCATAAAGCAATAAAAGGAGAGATTGGAGATTTCAGGGATTCTATATATAAGAAAAGTTTAATTAGACTATTTCCTTATGCAAAGTTGCTGTCTGGGCATGCTGGGAGTTGTGGTTCTGCAGCGGTTGGGGGTTCACAGCTTGAAGACCACTGCTATAGAGGGTGCAAATGTATCTGAGCCCTGGAACTCAAATAATGTGAAATATGAGATGATCAAAATGGAGCCCCTGCACTAATTACTTGGGTTCTGAGGTCTGTAAGGTCCATAGTAAAAACATCAGGTTCTGTCTATAGCAGATACTAAATCATGGCAGCTCAAAGAAACAAGCAGTCATTCTGACATGTCACATGTGATGTCATAGACAGCTGGAGGCCTGACATCCCACTGACAGCCGCCCGAGCCTTCAGTCTGTTCCAGTGCGATTAGTGAGAATAGTGAGATTAGCGTCTTCTTTTTCTACTTGTCTGAAATGGAGCTAAAAGGACTGGGGTTCGTCCCCCTCCTGTTGGCGTTTTGGTGTGCGGCCTGGCTTGCCACCAGCTACATCATGACGGTCGTCCTCGGCCATGCAGCCTCGCCACTGATGAGCATCAGGTAAGATAAACAAGCAAATGATTCTTATTTCATGGGTTGGGAGTGAGGAAATATCCATAATAACATTGGTTTCTTTTCCTTCACAGTGACGTGGGAAATGTCTTTCCCGAAAGCATATTATTCAGAATTGGATTTATAGGGACGTCCATTGGCACTTTGGTACTAACCTTTCTTATTTATAAGTATATGGTTATGCATACTGAAGAGTTCAGGGGTCATCAGGTCCTGATCCAGAGGATCCTGCTGGCCATTGTGTGGGCCTCCTGTTTTTCCACAGCTGTTATGCATGTATTGTCCCCCGAAGAATATCCCAGGATACACTTTGTCAGCACGATAATTTCCATTACATGTGAAGCCTTATACTACCTTGGGCAGTCCATCCAGATGTATAAATTACCAGGAGCAAAAAAAGTCATCCACCATAGTAGATGCACCTGCTGTGGCCTGACTTTTGTCTGTGTAGTTTTCTATTTTGGATATGAAACATTAAAGGAATTATTCCATAATGATGAAGACTGGGACGAGATCCGTGAAATCCCCATCATAATCATCGAGTGGGTGATGCTTCTACTGATCCTGATAAACATCGTGACCTATTATTCCACCATGCAGAGGTTATTGTTGACCGTCTCCAGAAACAGCTGCACACTCTCTCTTAGAGTAAAAATTGATGACTTCGGGGTGTAGACCACCACGGGGGCCATCAAGTGGACTTCTGGGAGAGATACTGCACAGGACACGGAAAACATCTAAAGAAGAATAACTGGGGGACTACATATGGTGCCAGTAATCATGACACAATAATATGAGCTGGTGATATTACCTATACAAAAAAAAAATAAAAAAAAATTATAAAAAAATATTGGTGTGTGAAGTGTAATACCTAGTTAGAAAAACAGAATCAAATTCATCATTATAACCCCCCTCTGCATTACCCTGTTTATTATTTTTCAAGCAAGCACTTTGTTCTAATTCGTCCACTCTCTGGCGTGCTCCTTGTATAAGGGGTTTGGGATACCCTTTTTGTTTAAAACGATCCTCCAGGTTCTCTAGTTGTTGTAGGTATTTTTGTGTGGAAGAACAATTCCTTCGGATTCTTTTCATTTGACCGAATGGAATGTTCTTCTTCCATTATTTAAGATGGCAACTCTTAAAGTCGAGGTATCTGTTTGCATTCACCTCCTTAAAATAGTTGGCAGTATGCGAACAGCCATCCTGAATATAGATATTTAAATCCAGGAACTCACATTTTTTGGGGGACTGATGCAGCGCTGCCTTTGGCAATTTCTGGCTCTGCTATAGCGCTTTTTTTGAGGGGGCGTGTCGGCTGCCCCTTCATCTGGCGGTCAACCTGCGCCGCCGGGACGCAGCGCCGCCGGGACCGCCTGGAGGACGTCGCTCGCAACGGGACCACTCGGGACACCGCATGGTCGGGTAAGTGATGCCGGGGGATGGGTAAGGGACACTTAGCAGAGCGGTGTGTGTCCCGATCCCCGTGATCGGGACTTACACACCGCGCTGCTAAATATTCTGATAGCGAAACGCTGCTATTAGCTAGTCAGAGTTGACCAGCTGATAGCAGCGATCGCTGGGGGGGGGGTGGGGGATGAAACCCCCCGTGGTCGCATGGTAAGATGGCTGGCTATCAGTGATAGCCACCATCTTACCGGGCGCTGCGGGATGCCGCGAGTAGCGGCAAAAATGTTCATGACGTACCTGTATGTCATGGGTCGGGAACACCTTGCCACCCATGACGTACAGGTATGTCATAGGTCGGGAAGGGGTTAATGGTATAGAGAACTGTGTCTAGTGCATTAACTCTGATTTTTTGCCCATTGAAACCAGTAGGCCCATTGTGGTCTATGGGGAAAGCTGCTGAGTTGCCCATAGCAACCAATCAGATCGCTTCTTTCATTTTTGAAAAAGTCTCTGAAAAATGAAGGAAGTAATCTGATTGGTTGCTATGGGCAACTCAGAAACTTTTCCAGGAAAATATGCTGAGTTGCCCATAGCAACCAATCAGATCGCTTCTTTCATTTTGCAAAGGCATTGTGAAAAATGAAAGAAGCAATCTGGTTGCTATGGGCAACTGCACAACTCTTCCTCTACACTGGTCTTAATGAATCTCCCCCATAGAGGGAGATTTATCAAAACCTGCCCAGAGGAAAAGTTTCTGAGTTGCCCATAGCAACCAATCAGATCGCTTCTTTCATTTTTGAAAAAGCCTCTGAAAAATGAAGGATATTTTTGAGATTTTGGAAGCTGGGATACTCACTACACCCATGCATATCTAGATAATTAAGTATGGGGGGAACTTAAATTTATTTTTTAAATCACATGGAGTTTTGACTTTACTTCATTATGGTCGAATAAAGCACTTAAAGAGTTTCTTAAAATTAAAGATTCACTCTTTTGGATGAAAAGGGGCTTATTTATGTAAATCAATTATACGCTTTAGGTCAAATAAAGTCGTTTGAAGAGATAGCCCATAAGTGTGTGGGGGGAAGACAATCACAAACATTGTTTTTTACAAATAAGTAACACAGATCATAAAGCAATAAAAGGAGAGATTGGAGATTTCAGGGATTCTATATATAAGAAAAGTTTAATTAGACTATTTCCTTATGCAAAGTTGCTGTCTGGGCATGCTGGGAGTTGTGGTTCTTCAGCGGTTGGGGGTTCACAGCTTGAAGACCACTGCTATAGAGGGTGCAAATGTATCTGAGCCCTGGAACTCAAATAATGTGAAATATGAGATGATCAAAATGGAGCCCCTGCACTAATTACTTGGGTTCTGAGGTCTGTAAGGTCCATAGTAAAAACATCAGGTTCTGTCTATAGCAGATACTAAATCATGGCAGCTCAAAGAAACAAGCAGTCATTCTGACATGTCACATGTGATGTCATAGACAGCTGGAGGCCTGACATCCCACTGACAGCCACCCGAGCCTTCAGTCTGTTCCAGTGCGATTAGTGAGAATAGTGAGATTAGCGTCTTCTTTTTCTACTTGTCTGAAATGGAGCTAAAAGGACTGGGGTTCGTCCCCCTCCTGTTGGCGTTTTGGTGTGCGGCCTGGCTTGCCACCAGCTACATCATGACGGTCGTCCTCGGCCATGCAGCCTCGCCACTGATGAGCATCAGGTAAGATAAACAAGCAAATGATTCTTATTTCATGGGTTGGGAGTGAGGAAATATCCATAATAACATTGGTTTCTTTTCCTTCACAGTGACGTGGGAAATGTCTTTCCCGAAAGCATATTATTCAGAATTGGATTTATAGGGACGTCCATTGGCACTTTGGTACTAACCTTTCTTATTTATAAGTATATGGTTATGCATACTGAAGAGTTCAGGGGTCATCAGGTCCTGATCCAGAGGATCCTGCTGGCCATTGTGTGGGCCTCCTGTTTTTCCACAGCTGTTATGCATGTATTGTCCCCCGAAGAATATCCCAGGATACACTTTGTCAGCACGATAATTTCCATTACATGTGAAGCCTTATACTACCTTGGGCAGTCCATCCAGATGTATAAATTACCAGGAGCAAAAAAAGTCATCCACCATAGTAGATGCACCTGCTGTGGCCTGACTTTTGTCTGTGTAGTTTTCTATTTTGGATATGAAACATTAAAGGAATTATTCCATAATGATGAAGACTGGGACGAGATCCGTGAAATCCCCATCATAATCATCGAGTGGGTGATGCTTCTACTGATCCTGATAAACATCGTGACCTATTATTCCACCATGCAGAGGTTATTGTTGACCGTCTCCAGAAACAGCTGCACACTCTCTCTTAGAGTAAAAATTGATGACTTCGGGGTGTAGACCACCACGGGGGCCATCAAGTGGACTTCTGGGAGAGATACTGCACAGGACACGGAAAACATCTAAAGAAGAATAACTGGGGGACTACATATGGTGCCAGTAATCATGACACAATAATATGAGCTGGTGATATTACCTATACAAAAAAAAAATAAAAAAAAATTATAAAAAAATATTGGTGTGTGAAGTGTAATACCTAGTTAGAAAAACAGAATCAAATTCATCATTATAACCCCCCTCTGCATTACCCTGTTTATTATTTTTCAAGCAAGCACTTTGTTCTAATTCGTCCACTCTCTGGCGTGCTCCTTGTATAAGGGGTTTGGGATACCCTTTTTGTTTAAAACCATCCTCCAGGTTCTCTAGTTGTTGTAGGTATTTTTGTGTGGAAGAACAATTCCTTCGGATTCTTTTCATTTGACCGAATGGAATGTTCTTCTTCCATTATTTAAGATGGCAACTGTTAAAGTCGAGGTATCTGTTTGCATTCACCTCCTTAAAATAGTTGGCAGTATGCGAACAGCCATCCTGAATATAGATATTTAAATCCAGGAACTCACATTTTTTGGGGGACTGATGCAGCGCTGCCTTTGGCAATTTCTGGCTCTGCTATAGCGCTTTTTTTGAGGGGGCGTGTCGGCTGCCCCTTCATCTGGCGGTCAACCTGCGCCGCCGGGACGCAGCGCCGCCGGGACCGCCTGGAGGACGTCGCTCGCAACGGGACCACTCGGGACACCGCATGGTCGGGTAAGTGATGCCGGGGGATGGGTAAGGGACACTTAGCAGAGCGGTGTGTGTCCCGATCCCCGTGATCGGGACTTACACACCGCGCTGCTAAATATTCTGATAGCGAAACGCTGCTATTAGCTAGTCAGAGTTGACCAGCTGATAGCAGCGATCGCTGGGGGGGGGGGGTGGGGGATGAAACCCCCCGTGGTCGCATGGTAAGATGGCTGGCTATCAGTGATAGCCACCATCTTACCGGGCGCTGCGGGATGCCGCGAGTAGCGGCAAAAATGTTCATGACGTACCTGTATGTCATGGGTCGGGAACACCTTGCCACCCATGACGTACAGGTATGTCATAGGTCGGGAAGGGGTTAATGGTATAGAGAACTGTGTCTAGTGCATTAACTCTGATTTTTTGCCCATTGAAACCAGTAGGCCCATTGTGGTCTATGGGGAAAGCTGCTGAGTTGCCCATAGCAACCAATCAGATCGCTTCTTTCATTTTTGAAAAAGTCTCTGAAAAATGAAGGAAGTAATCTGATTGGTTGCTATGGGCAACTCAGAAACTTTTCCAGGAAAATATGCTGAGTTGCCCATAGCAACCAATCAGATTGCTTCTTTCATTTTGCAAAGGCATTGTGAAAAATGAAAGAAGCAATCTGGTTGCTATGGGCAACTGCACAACTCTTCCTCTACACTGGTCTTAATGAATCTCCCCCATAGAGGGAGATTTATCAAAACCTGCCCAGAGGAAAAGTTTCTGAGTTGCCCATAGCAACCAATCAGATCGCTTCTTTCATTTTTGAAAAAGCCTCTGAAAAATGAAGGATATTTTTGAGATTTTGGAAGCTGGGATACTCACTACACCCATGCATATCTAGATAATTAAGTATGGGGGGAACTTAAATTTATTTTTTAAATCACATGGAGTTTTGACTTTACTTCATTATGGTCGAATAAAGCACTTAAAGAGTTCCTTAAAATTAAAGATTCACTCTTTTGGATGAAAAGGGGCTTATTTATGTAAATCAATTATACGCTTTAGGTCAAATAAAGTCGTTTGAAGAGATAGCCCATAAGTGTGTGGGGGGAAGACAATCACAAACATTGTTTTTTACAAATAAGTAACACAGATCATAAAGCAATAAAAGGAGAGATTGGAGATTTCAGGGATTCTATATATAAGAAAAGTTTAATTAGACTATTTCCTTATGCAAAGTTGCTGTCTGGGCATGCTGGGAGTTGTGGTTCTGCAGCGGTTGGGGGTTCACAGCTTGAAGACCACTGCTATAGAGGGTGCAAATGTATCTGAGCCCTGGAACTCAAATAATGTGAAATATGAGATGATCAAAATGGAGCCCCTGCACTAATTACTTGGGTTCTGAGGTCTGTAAGGTCCATAGTAAAAACATCAGGTTCTGTCTATAGCAGATACTAAATCATGGCAGCTCAAAGAAACAAGCAGTCATTCTGACATGTCACATGTGATGTCATAGACAGCTGGAGGCCTGACATCCCACTGACAGCCGCCCGAGCCTTCAGTCTGTTCCAGTGCGATTAGTGAGAATAGTGAGATTAGCGTCTTCTTTTTCTACTTGTCTGAAATGGAGCTAAAAGGACTGGGGTTCGTCCCCCTCCTGTTGGCGTTTTGGTGTGCGGCCTGGCTTGCCACCAGCTACATCATGACGGTCGTCCTCGGCCATGCAGCCTCGCCACTGATGAGCATCAGGTAAGATAAACAAGCAAATGATTCTTATTTCATGGGTTGGGAGTGAGGAAATATCCATAATAACATTGGTTTCTTTTCCTTCACAGTGACGTGGGAAATGTCTTTCCCGAAAGCATATTATTCAGAATTGGATTTATAGGGACGTCCATTGGCACTTTGGTACTAACCTTTCTTATTTATAAGTATATGGTTATGCATACTGAAGAGTTCAGGGGTCATCAGGTCCTGATCCAGAGGATCCTGCTGGCCATTGTGTGGGCCTCCTGTTTTTCCACAGCTGTTATGCATGTATTGTCCCCCGAAGAATATCCCAGGATACACTTTGTCAGCACGATAATTTCCATTACATGTGAAGCCTTATACTACCTTGGGCAGTCCATCCAGATGTATAAATTACCAGGAGCAAAAAAAGTCATCCACCATAGTAGATGCACCTGCTGTGGCCTGACTTTTGTCTGTGTAGTTTTCTATTTTGGATATGAAACATTAAAGGAATTATTCCATAATGATGAAGACTGGGACGAGATCCGTGAAATCCCCATCATAATCATCGAGTGGGTGATGCTTCTACTGATCCTGATAAACATCGTGACCTATTATTCCACCATGCAGAGGTTATTGTTGACCGTCTCCAGAAACAGCTGCACACTCTCTCTTAGAGTAAAAATTGATGACTTCGGGGTGTAGACCACCACGGGGGCCATCAAGTGGACTTCTGGGAGAGATACTGCACAGGACACGGAAAACATCTAAAGAAGAATAACTGGGGGACTACATATGGTGCCAGTAATCATGACACAATAATATGAGCTGGTGATATTACCTATACAAAAAAAAAATAAAAAAAAATTATAAAAAAATATTGGTGTGTGAAGTGTAATACCTAGTTAGAAAAACAGAATCAAATTCATCATTATAACCCCCCTCTGCATTACCCTGTTTATTATTTTTCAAGCAAGCACTTTGTTCTAATTCGTCCACTCTCTGGCGTGCTCCTTGTATAAGGGGTTTGGGATACCCTTTTTGTTTAAAACGATCCTCCAGGTTCTCTAGTTGTTGTAGGTATTTTTGTGTGGAAGAACAATTCCTTCGGATTCTTTTCATTTGACCGAATGGAATGTTCTTCTTCCATTATTTAAGATGGCAACTGTTAAAGTCGAGGTATCTGTTTGCATTCACCTCCTTAAAATAGTTGGCAGTATGCGAACAGCCATCCTGAATATAGATATTTAAATCCAGGAACTCACATTTTTTGGGGGACTGATGCAGCGCTGCCTTTGGCAATTTCTGGCTCTGCTATAGCGCTTTTTTTGAGGGGGCGTGTCGGCTGCCCCTTCATCTGGCGGTCAACCTGCGCCGCCGGGACGCAGCGCCGCCGGGACCGCCTGGAGGACGTCGCTCGCAACGGGACCACTCGGGACACCGCATGGTCGGGTAAGTGATGCCGGGGGATGGGTAAGGGACACTTAGCAGAGCGGTGTGTGTCCCGATCCCCGTGATCGGGACTTACACACCGCGCTGCTAAATATTCTGATAGCGAAACGCTGCTATTAGCTAGTCAGAGTTGACCAGCTGATAGCAGCGATCGCTGGGGGGGGGGGTGGGGGATGAAACCCCCCGTGGTCGCATGGTAAGATGGCTGGCTATCAGTGATAGCCACCATCTTACCGGGCGCTGCGGGATGCCGCGAGTAGCGGCAAAAATGTTCATGACGTACCTGTATGTCATGGGTCGGGAACACCTTGCCACCCATGACGTACAGGTATGTCATAGGTCGGGAAGGGGTTAATGGTATAGAGAACTGTGTCTAGTGCATTAACTCTGATTTTTTGCCCATTGAAACCAGTAGGCCCATTGTGGTCTATGGGGAAAGCTGCTGAGTTGCCCATAGCAACCAATCAGATCGCTTCTTTCATTTTTGAAAAAGTCTCTGAAAAATGAAGGAAGTAATCTGATTGGTTGCTATGGGCAACTCAGAAACTTTTCCAGGAAAATATGCTGAGTTGCCCATAGCAACCAATCAGATCGCTTCTTTCATTTTGCAAAGGCATTGTGAAAAATGAAAGAAGCAATCTGGTTGCTATGGGCAACTGCACAACTCTTCCTCTACACTGGTCTTAATGAATCTCCCCCATAGAGGGAGATTTATCAAAACCTGCCCAGAGGAAAAGTTTCTGAGTTGCCCATAGCAACCAATCAGATCGCTTCTTTCATTTTTGAAAAAGCCTCTGAAAAATGAAGGATATTTTTGAGATTTTGGAAGCTGGGATACTCACTACACCCATGCATATCTAGATAATTAAGTATGGGGGGAACTTAAATTTATTTTTTAAATCACATGGAGTTTTGACTTTACTTCATTATGGTCGAATAAAGCACTTAAAGAGTTCCTTAAAATTAAAGATTCACTCTTTTGGATGAAAAGGGGCTTATTTATGTAAATCAATTATACGCTTTAGGTCAAATAAAGTCGTTTGAAGAGATAGCCCATAAGTGTGTGGGGGGAAGACAATCACAAACATTGTTTTTTACAAATAAGTAACACAGATCATAAAGCAATAAAAGGAGAGATTGGAGATTTCAGGGATTCTATATATAAGAAAAGTTTAATTAGACTATTTCCTTATGCAAAGTTGCTGTCTGGGCATGCTGGGAGTTGTGGTTCTGCAGCGGTTGGGGGTTCACAGCTTGAAGACCACTGCTATAGAGGGTGCAAATGTATCTGAGCCCTGGAACTCAAATAATGTGAAATATGAGATGATCAAAATGGAGCCCCTGCACTAATTACTTGGGTTCTGAGGTCTGTAAGGTCCATAGTAAAAACATCAGGTTCTGTCTATAGCAGATACTAAATCATGGCAGCTCAAAGAAACAAGCAGTCATTCTGACATGTCACATGTGATGTCATAGACAGCTGGAGGCCTGACATCCCACTGACAGCCGCCCGAGCCTTCAGTCTGTTCCAGTGCGATTAGTGAGAATAGTGAGATTAGCGTCTTCTTTTTCTACTTGTCTGAAATGGAGCTAAAAGGACTGGGGTTCGTCCCCCTCCTGTTGGCGTTTTGGTGTGCGGCCTGGCTTGCCACCAGCTACATCATGACGGTCGTCCTCGGCCATGCAGCCTCGCCACTGATGAGCATCAGGTAAGATAAACAAGCAAATGATTCTTATTTCATGGGTTGGGAGTGAGGAAATATCCATAATAACATTGGTTTCTTTTCCTTCACAGTGACGTGGGAAATGTCTTTCCCGAAAGCATATTATTCAGAATTGGATTTATAGGGACGTCCATTGGCACTTTGGTACTAACCTTTCTTATTTATAAGTATATGGTTATGCATACTGAAGAGTTCAGGGGTCATCAGGTCCTGATCCAGAGGATCCTGCTGGCCATTGTGTGGGCCTCCTGTTTTTCCACAGCTGTTATGCATGTATTGTCCCCCGAAGAATATCCCAGGATACACTTTGTCAGCACGATAATTTCCATTACATGTGAAGCCTTATACTACCTTGGGCAGTCCATCCAGATGTATAAATTACCAGGAGCAAAAAAAGTCATCCACCATAGTAGATGCACCTGCTGTGGCCTGACTTTTGTCTGTGTAGTTTTCTATTTTGGATATGAAACATTAAAGGAATTATTCCATAATGATGAAGACTGGGACGAGATCCGTGAAATCCCCATCATAATCATCGAGTGGGTGATGCTTCTACTGATCCTGATAAACATCGTGACCTATTATTCCACCATGCAGAGGTTATTGTTGACCGTCTCCAGAAACAGCTGCACACTCTCTCTTAGAGTAAAAATTGATGACTTCGGGGTGTAGACCACCACGGGGGCCATCAAGTGGACTTCTGGGAGAGATACTGCACAGGACACGGAAAACATCTAAAGAAGAATAACTGGGGGACTACATATGGTGCCAGTAATCATGACACAATAATATGAGCTGGTGATATTACCTATACAAAAAAAAAATAAAAAAAAATTATAAAAAAATATTGGTGTGTGAAGTGTAATACCTAGTTAGAAAAACAGAATCAAATTCATCATTATAACCCCCCTCTGCATTACCCTGTTTATTATTTTTCAAGCAAGCACTTTGTTCTAATTCGTCCACTCTCTGGCGTGCTCCTTGTATAAGGGGTTTGGGATACCCTTTTTGTTTAAAACCATCCTCCAGGTTCTCTAGTTGTTGTAGGTATTTTTGTGTGGAAGAACAATTCCTTCGGATTCTTTTCATTTGACCGAATGGAATGTTCTTCTTCCATTATTTAAGATGGCAACTGTTAAAGTCGAGGTATCTGTTTGCATTCACCTCCTTAAAATAGTTGGCAGTATGCGAACAGCCATCCTGAATATAGATATTTAAATCCAGGAACTCACATTTTTTGGGGGACTGATGCAGCGCTGCCTTTGGCAATTTCTGGCTCTGCTATAGCGCTTTTTTTGAGGGGGCGTGTCGGCTGCCCCTTCATCTGGCGGTCAACCTGCGCCGCCGGGACGCAGCGCCGCCGGGACCGCCTGGAGGACGTCGCTCGCAACGGGACCACTCGGGACACCGCATGGTCGGGTAAGTGATGCCGGGGGATGGGTAAGGGACACTTAGCAGAGCGGTGTGTGTCCCGATCCCCGTGATCGGGACTTACACACCGCGCTGCTAAATATTCTGATAGCGAAACGCTGCTATTAGCTAGTCAGAGTTGACCAGCTGATAGCAGCGATCGCTGGGGGGGGGGGGTGGGGGATGAAACCCCCCGTGGTCGCATGGTAAGATGGCTGGCTATCAGTGATAGCCACCATCTTACCGGGCGCTGCGGGATGCCGCGAGTAGCGGCAAAAATGTTCATGACGTACCTGTATGTCATGGGTCGGGAACACCTTGCCACCCATGACGTACAGGTATGTCATAGGTCGGGAAGGGGTTAATGGTATAGAGAACTGTGTCTAGTGCATTAACTCTGATTTTTTGCCCATTGAAACCAGTAGGCCCATTGTGGTCTATGGGGAAAGCTGCTGAGTTGCCCATAGCAACCAATCAGATCGCTTCTTTCATTTTTGAAAAAGTCTCTGAAAAATGAAGGAAGTAATCTGATTGGTTGCTATGGGCAACTCAGAAACTTTTCCAGGAAAATATGCTGAGTTGCCCATAGCAACCAATCAGATCGCTTCTTTCATTTTGCAAAGGCATTGTGAAAAATGAAAGAAGCAATCTGGTTGCTATGGGCAACTGCACAACTCTTCCTCTACACTGGTCTTAATGAATCTCCCCCATAGAGGGAGATTTATCAAAACCTGCCCAGAGGAAAAGTTTCTGAGTTGCCCATAGCAACCAATCAGATCGCTTCTTTCATTTTTGAAAAAGCCTCTGAAAAATGAAGGATATTTTTGAGATTTTGGAAGCTGGGATACTCACTACACCCATGCATATCTAGATAATTAAGTATGGGGGGAACTTAAATTTATTTTTTAAATCACATGGAGTTTTGACTTTACTTCATTATGGTCGAATAAAGCACTTAAAGAGTTCCTTAAAATTAAAGATTCACTCTTTTGGATGAAAAGGGGCTTATTTATGTAAATCAATTATACGCTTTAGGTCAAATAAAGTCGTTTGAAGAGATAGCCCATAAGTGTGTGGGGGGAAGACAATCACAAACATTGTTTTTTACAAATAAGTAACACAGATCATAAAGCAATAAAAGGAGAGATTGGAGATTTCAGGGATTCTATATATAAGAAAAGTTTAATTAGACTATTTCCTTATGCAAAGTTGCTGTCTGGGCATGCTGGGAGTTGTGGTTCTGCAGCGGTTGGGGGTTCACAGCTTGAAGACCACTGCTATAGAGGGTGCAAATGTATCTGAGCCCTGGAACTCAAATAATGTGAAATATGAGATGATCAAAATGGAGCCCCTGCACTAATTACTTGGGTTCTGAGGTCTGTAAGGTCCATAGTAAAAACATCAGGTTCTGTCTATAGCAGATACTAAATCATGGCAGCTCAAAGAAACAAGCAGTCATTCTGACATGTCACATGTGATGTCATAGACAGCTGGAGGCCTGACATCCCACTGACAGCCGCCCGAGCCTTCAGTCTGTTCCAGTGCGATTAGTGAGAATAGTGAGATTAGCGTCTTCTTTTTCTACTTGTCTGAAATGGAGCTAAAAGGACTGGGGTTCGTCCCCCTCCTGTTGGCGTTTTGGTGTGCGGCCTGGCTTGCCACCAGCTACATCATGACGGTCGTCCTCGGCCATGCAGCCTCGCCACTGATGAGCATCAGGTAAGATAAACAAGCAAATGATTCTTATTTCATGGGTTGGGAGTGAGGAAATATCCATAATAACATTGGTTTCTTTTCCTTCACAGTGACGTGGGAAATGTCTTTCCCGAAAGCATATTATTCAGAATTGGATTTATAGGGACGTCCATTGGCACTTTGGTACTAACCTTTCTTATTTATAAGTATATGGTTATGCATACTGAAGAGTTCAGGGGTCATCAGGTCCTGATCCAGAGGATCCTGCTGGCCATTGTGTGGGCCTCCTGTTTTTCCACAGCTGTTATGCATGTATTGTCCCCCGAAGAATATCCCAGGATACACTTTGTCAGCACGATAATTTCCATTACATGTGAAGCCTTATACTACCTTGGGCAGTCCATCCAGATGTATAAATTACCAGGAGCAAAAAAAGTCATCCACCATAGTAGATGCACCTGCTGTGGCCTGACTTTTGTCTGTGTAGTTTTCTATTTTGGATATGAAACATTAAAGGAATTATTCCATAATGATGAAGACTGGGACGAGATCCGTGAAATCCCCATCATAATCATCGAGTGGGTGATGCTTCTACTGATCCTGATAAACATCGTGACCTATTATTCCACCATGCAGAGGTTATTGTTGACCGTCTCCAGAAACAGCTGCACACTCTCTCATAGAGTAAAAATTGATGACTTCGGGGTGTAGACCACCACGGGGGCCATCAAGTGGACTTCTGGGAGAGATACTGCACAGGACACGGAAAACATCTAAAGAAGAATAACTGGGGGACTACATATGGTGCCAGTAATCATGACACAATAATATGAGCTGGTGATATTACCTATACAAAAAAAAAATAAAAAAAAATTATAAAAAAATATTGGTGTGTGAAGTGTAATACCTAGTTAGAAAAACAGAATCAAATTCATCATTATAACCCCCCTCTGCATTACCCTGTTTATTATTTTTCAAGCAAGCACTTTGTTCTAATTCGTCCACTCTCTGGCGTGCTCCTTGTATAAGGGGTTTGGGATACCCTTTTTGTTTAAAACGATCCTCCAGGTTCTCTAGTTGTTGTAGGTATTTTTGTGTGGAAGAACAATTCCTTCGGATTCTTTTCATTTGACCGAATGGAATGTTCTTCTTCCATTATTTAAGATGGCAACTGTTAAAGTCGAGGTATCTGTTTGCATTCACCTCCTTAAAATAGTTGGCAGTATGCGAACAGCCATCCTGAATATAGATATTTAAATCCAGGAACTCACATTTTTTGGGGGACTGATGCAGCGCTGCCTTTGGCAATTTCTGGCTCTGCTATAGCGCTTTTTTTGAGGGGGCGTGTCGGCTGCCCCTTCATCTGGCGGTCAACCTGCGCCGCCGGGACGCAGCGCCGCCGGGACCGCCTGGAGGACGTCGCTCGCAACGGGACCACTCGGGACACCGCATGGTCGGGTAAGTGATGCCGGGGGATGGGTAAGGGACACTTAGCAGAGCGGTGTGTGTCCCGATCCCCGTGATCGGGACTTACACACCGCGCTGCTAAATATTCTGATAGCGAAACGCTGCTATTAGCTAGTCAGAGTTGACCAGCTGATAGCAGCGATCGCTGGGGGGGGGGGTGGGGGATGAAACCCCCCGTGGTCGCATGGTAAGATGGCTGGCTATCAGTGATAGCCACCATCTTACCGGGCGCTGCGGGATGCCGCGAGTAGCGGCAAAAATGTTCATGACGTACCTGTATGTCATGGGTCGGGAACACCTTGCCACCCATGACGTACAGGTATGTCATAGGTCGGGAAGGGGTTAATGGTATAGAGAACTGTGTCTAGTGCATTAACTCTGATTTTTTGCCCATTGAAACCAGTAGGCCCATTGTGGTCTATGGGGAAAGCTGCTGAGTTGCCCATAGCAACCAATCAGATCGCTTCTTTCATTTTTGAAAAAGTCTCTGAAAAATGAAGGAAGTAATCTGATTGGTTGCTATGGGCAACTCAGAAACTTTTCCAGGAAAATATGCTGAGTTGCCCATAGCAACCAATCAGATCGCTTCTTTCATTTTGCAAAGGCATTGTGAAAAATGAAAGAAGCAATCTGGTTGCTATGGGCAACTGCACAACTCTTCCTCTACACTGGTCTTAATGAATCTCCCCCATAGAGGGAGATTTATCAAAACCTGCCCAGAGGAAAAGTTTCTGAGTTGCCCATAGCAACCAATCAGATCGCTTCTTTCATTTTTGAAAAAGCCTCTGAAAAATGAAGGATATTTTTGAGATTTTGGAAGCTGGGATACTCACTACACCCATGCATATCTAGATAATTAAGTATGGGGGGAACTTAAATTTATTTTTTAAATCACATGGAGTTTTGACTTTACTTCATTATGGTCGAATAAAGCACTTAAAGAGTTCCTTAAAATTAAAGATTCACTCTTTTGGATGAAAAGGGGCTTATTTATGTAAATCAATTATACGCTTTAGGTCAAATAAAGTCGTTTGAAGAGATAGCCCATAAGTGTGTGGGGGGAAGACAATCACAAACATTGTTTTTTACAAATAAGTAACACAGATCATAAAGCAATAAAAGGAGAGATTGGAGATTTCAGGGATTCTATATATAAGAAAAGTTTAATTAGACTATTTCCTTATGCAAAGTTGCTGTCTGGGCATGCTGGGAGTTGTGGTTCTGCAGCGGTTGGGGGTTCACAGCTTGAAGACCACTGCTATAGAGGGTGCAAATGTATCTGAGCCCTGGAACTCAAATAATGTGAAATATGAGATGATCAAAATGGAGCCCCTGCACTAATTACTTGGGTTCTGAGGTCTGTAAGGTCCATAGTAAAAACATCAGGTTCTGTCTATAGCAGATACTAAATCATGGCAGCTCAAAGAAACAAGCAGTCATTCTGACATGTCACATGTGATGTCATAGACAGCTGGAGGCCTGACATCCCACTGACAGCCGCCCGAGCCTTCAGTCTGTTCCAGTGCGATTAGTGAGAATAGTGAGATTAGCGTCTTCTTTTTCTACTTGTCTGAAATGGAGCTAAAAGGACTGGGGTTCGTCCCCCTCCTGTTGGCGTTTTGGTGTGCGGCCTGGCTTGCCACCAGCTACATCATGACGGTCGTCCTCGGCCATGCAGCCTCGCCACTGATGAGCATCAGGTAAGATAAACAAGCAAATGATTCTTATTTCATGGGTTGGGAGTGAGGAAATATCCATAATAACATTGGTTTCTTTTCCTTCACAGTGACGTGGGAAATGTCTTTCCCGAAAGCATATTATTCAGAACTGGATTTATAGGGACGTCCATTGGCACTTTGGTACTAACCTTTCTTATTTATAAGTATATGGTTATGCATACTGAAGAGTTCAGGGGTCATCAGGTCCTGATCCAGAGGATCCTGCTGGCCATTGTGTGGGCCTCCTGTTTTTCCACAGCTGTTATGCATGTATTGTCCCCCGAAGAATATCCCAGGATACACTTTGTCAGCACGATAATTTCCATTACATGTGAAGCCTTATACTACCTTGGGCAGTCCATCCAGATGTATAAATTACCAGGAGCAAAAAAAGTCATCCACCATAGTAGATGCACCTGCTGTGGCCTGACTTTTGTCTGTGTAGTTTTCTATTTTGGATATGAAACATTAAAGGAATTATTCCATAATGATGAAGACTGGGACGAGATCCGTGAAATCCCCATCATAATCATCGAGTGGGTGATGCTTCTACTGATCCTGATAAACATCGTGACCTATTATTCCACCATGCAGAGGTTATTGTTGACCGTCTCCAGAAACAGCTGCACACTCTCTCTTAGAGTAAAAATTGATGACTTCGGGGTGTAGACCACCACGGGGGCCATCAAGTGGACTTCTGGGAGAGATACTGCACAGGACACGGAAAACATCTAAAGAAGAATAACTGGGGGACTACATATGGTGCCAGTAATCATGACACAATAATATGAGCTGGTGATATTACCTATACAAAAAAAAAATAAAAAAAAATTATAAAAAAATATTGGTGTGTGAAGTGTAATACCTAGTTAGAAAAACAGAATCAAATTCATCATTATAACCCCCCTCTGCATTACCCTGTTTATTATTTTTCAAGCAAGCACTTTGTTCTAATTCGTCCACTCTCTGGCGTGCTCCTTGTATAAGGGGTTTGGGATACCCTTTTTGTTTAAAACGATCCTCCAGGTTCTCTAGTTGTTGTAGGTATTTTTGTGTGGAAGAACAATTCCTTCGGATTCTTTTCATTTGACCGAATGGAATGTTCTTCTTCCATTATTTAAGATGGCAACTGTTAAAGTCGAGGTATCTGTTTGCATTCACCTCCTTAAAATAGTTGGCAGTATGCGAACAGCCATCCTGAATATAGATATTTAAATCCAGGAACTCACATTTTTTGGGGGACTGATGCAGCGCTGCCTTTGGCAATTTCTGGCTCTGCTATAGCGCTTTTTTTGAGGGGGCGTGTCGGCTGCCCCTTCATCTGGCGGTCAACCTGCGCCGCCGGGACGCAGCGCCGCCGGGACCGCCTGGAGGACGTCGCTCGCAACGGGACCACTCGGGACACCGCATGGTCGGGTAAGTGATGCCGGGGGATGGGTAAGGGACACTTAGCAGAGCGGTGTGTGTCCCGATCCCCGTGATCGGGACTTACACACCGCGCTGCTAAATATTCTGATAGCGAAACGCTGCTATTAGCTAGTCAGAGTTGACCAGCTGATAGCAGCGATCGCTGGGGGGGGGGTGGGGGATGAAACCCCCCGTGGTCGCATGGTAAGATGGCTGGCTATCAGTGATAGCCACCATCTTACCGGGCGCTGCGGGATGCCGGGAGTAGCGGCAAAAATGTTCATGACGTACCTGTATGTCATGGGTCGGGAACACCTTGCCACCCATGACGTACAGGTATGTCATAGGTCGGGAAGGGGTTAATGGTATAGAGAACTGTGTCTAGTGCATTAACTCTGATTTTTTGCCCATTGAAACCAGTAGGCCCATTGTGGTCTATGGGGAAAGCTGCTGAGTTGCCCATAGCAACCAATCAGATCGCTTCTTTCATTTTTGAAAAAGTCTCTGAAAAATGAAGGAAGTAATCTGATTGGTTGCTATGGGCAACTCAGAAACTTTTCCAGGAAAATATGCTGAGTTGCCCATAGCAACCAATCAGATCGCTTCTTTCATTTTGCAAAGGCATTGTGAAAAATGAAAGAAGCAATCTGGTTGCTATGGGCAACTGCACAACTCTTCCTCTACACTGGTCTTAATGAATCTCCCCCATAGAGGGAGATTTATCAAAACCTGCCCAGAGGAAAAGTTTCTGAGTTGCCCATAGCAACCAATCAGATCGCTTCTTTCATTTTTGAAAAAGCCTCTGAAAAATGAAGGATATTTTTGAGATTTTGGAAGCTGGGATACTCACTACACCCATGCATATCTAGATAATTAAGTATGGGGGGAACTTAAATTTATTTTTTAAATCACATGGAGTTTTGACTTTACTTCATTATGGTCGAATAAAGCACTTAAAGAGTTCCTTAAAATTAAAGATTCACTCTTTTGGATGAAAAGGGGCTTATTTATGTAAATCAATTATACGCTTTAGGTCAAATAAAGTCGTTTGAAGAGATAGCCCATAAGTGTGTGGGGGGAAGACAATCACAAACATTGTTTTTTACAAATAAGTAACACAGATCATAAAGCAATAAAAGGAGAGATTGGAGATTTCAGGGATTCTATATATAAGAAAAGTTTAATTAGACTATTTCCTTATGCAAAGTTGCTGTCTGGGCATGCTGGGAGTTGTGGTTCTGCAGCGGTTGGGGGTTCACAGCTTGAAGACCACTGCTATAGAGGGTGCAAATGTATCTGAGCCCTGGAACTCAAATAATGTGAAATATGAGATGATCAAAATGGAGCCCCTGCACTAATTACTTGGGTTCTGAGGTCTGTAAGGTCCATAGTAAAAACATCAGGTTCTGTCTATAGCAGATACTAAATCATGGCAGCTCAAAGAAACAAGCAGTCATTCTGACATGTCACATGTGATGTCATAGACAGCTGGAGGCCTGACATCCCACTGACAGCCGCCCGAGCCTTCAGTCTGTTCCAGTGCGATTAGTGAGAATAGTGAGATTAGCGTCTTCTTTTTCTACTTGTCTGAAATGGAGCTAAAAGGACTGGGGTTCGTCCCCCTCCTGTTGGCGTTTTGGTGTGCGGCCTGGCTTGCCACCAGCTACATCATGACGGTCGTCCTCGGCCATGCAGCCTCGCCACTGATGAGCATCAGGTAAGATAAACAAGCAAATGATTCTTATTTCATGGGTTGGGAGTGAGGAAATATCCATAATAACATTGGTTTCTTTTCCTTCACAGTGACGTGGGAAATGTCTTTCCCGAAAGCATATTATTCAGAACTGGATTTATAGGGACGTCCATTGGCACTTTGGTACTAACCTTTCTTATTTATAAGTATATGGTTATGCATACTGAAGAGTTCAGGGGTCATCAGGTCCTGATCCAGAGGATCCTGCTGGCCATTGTGTGGGCCTCCTGTTTTTCCACAGCTGTTATGCATGTATTGTCCCCCGAAGAATATCCCAGGATACACTTTGTCAGCACGATAATTTCCATTACATGTGAAGCCTTATACTACCTTGGGCAGTCCATCCAGATGTATAAATTACCAGGAGCAAAAAAAGTCATCCACCATAGTAGATGCACCTGCTGTGGCCTGACTTTTGTCTGTGTAGTTTTCTATTTTGGATATGAAACATTAAAGGAATTATTCCATAATGATGAAGACTGGGACGAGATCCGTGAAATCCCCATCATAATCATCGAGTGGGTGATGCTTCTACTGATCCTGATAAACATCGTGACCTATTATTCCACCATGCAGAGGTTATTGTTGACCGTCTCCAGAAACAGCTGCACACTCTCTCTTAGAGTAAAAATTGATGACTTCGGGGTGTAGACCACCACGGGGGCCATCAAGTGGACTTCTGGGAGAGATACTGCACAGGACACGGAAAACATCTAAAGAAGAATAACTGGGGGACTACATATGGTGCCAGTAATCATGACACAATAATATGAGCTGGTGATATTACCTATACAAAAAAAAAATAAAAAAAAATTATAAAAAAATATTGGTGTGTGAAGTGTAATACCTAGTTAGAAAAACAGAATCAAATTCATCATTATAACCCCCCTCTGCATTACCCTGTTTATTATTTTTCAAGCAAGCACTTTGTTCTAATTCGTCCACTCTCTGGCGTGCTCCTTGTATAAGGGGTTTGGGATACCCTTTTTGTTTAAAACGATCCTCCAGGTTCTCTAGTTGTTGTAGGTATTTTTGTGTGGAAGAACAATTCCTTCGGATTCTTTTCATTTGACCGAATGGAATGTTCTTCTTCCATTATTTAAGATGGCAACTGTTAAAGTCGAGGTATCTGTTTGCATTCACCTCCTTAAAATAGTTGGCAGTATGCGAACAGCCATCCTGAATATAGATATTTAAATCCAGGAACTCACATTTTTTGGGGGACTGATGCAGCGCTGCCTTTGGCAATTTCTGGCTCTGCTATAGCGCTTTTTTTGAGGGGGCGTGTCGGCTGCCCCTTCATCTGGCGGTCAACCTGCGCCGCCGGGACGCAGCGCCGCCGGGACCGCCTGGAGGACGTCGCTCGCAACGGGACCACTCGGGACACCGCATGGTCGGGTAAGTGATGCCGGGGGATGGGTAAGGGACACTTAGCAGAGCGGTGTGTGTCCCGATCCCCGTGATCGGGACTTACACACCGCGCTGCTAAATATTCTGATAGCGAAACGCTGCTATTAGCTAGTCAGAGTTGACCAGCTGATAGCAGCGATCGCTGGGGGGGGGGGTGGGGGATGAAACCCCCCGTGGTCGCATGGTAAGATGGCTGGCTATCAGTGATAGCCACCATCTTACCGGGCGCTGCGGGATGCCGGGAGTAGCGGCAAAAATGTTCATGACGTACCTGTATGTCATGGGTCGGGAACACCTTGCCACCCATGACGTACAGGTATGTCATAGGTCGGGAAGGGGTTAATGGTATAGAGAACTGTGTCTAGTGCATTAACTCTGATTTTTTGCCCATTGAAACCAGTAGGCCCATTGTGGTCTATGGGGAAAGCTGCTGAGTTGCCCATAGCAACCAATCAGATCGCTTCTTTCATTTTTGAAAAAGTCTCTGAAAAATGAAGGAAGTAATCTGATTGGTTGCTATGGGCAACTCAGAAACTTTTCCAGGAAAATATGCTGAGTTGCCCATAGCAACCAATCAGATCGCTTCTTTCATTTTGCAAAGGCATTGTGAAAAATGAAAGAAGCAATCTGGTTGCTATGGGCAACTGCACAACTCTTCCTCTACACTGGTCTTAATGAATCTCCCCCATAGAGGGAGATTTATCAAAACCTGCCCAGAGGAAAAGTTTCTGAGTTGCCCATAGCAACCAATCAGATCGCTTCTTTCATTTTTGAAAAAGCCTCTGAAAAATGAAGGATATTTTTGAGATTTTGGAAGCTGGGATACTCACTACACCCATGCATATCTAGATAATTAAGTATGGGGGGAACTTAAATTTATTTTTTAAATCACATGGAGTTTTGACTTTACTTCATTATGGTCGAATAAAGCACTTAAAGAGTTCCTTAAAATTAAAGATTCACTCTTTTGGATGAAAAGGGGCTTATTTATGTAAATCAATTATACGCTTTAGGTCAAATAAAGTCGTTTGAAGAGATAGCCCATAAGTGTGTGGGGGGAAGACAATCACAAACATTGTTTTTTACAAATAAGTAACACAGATCATAAAGCAATAAAAGGAGAGATTGGAGATTTCAGGGATTCTATATATAAGAAAAGTTTAATTAGACTATTTCCTTATGCAAAGTTGCTGTCTGGGCATGCTGGGAGTTGTGGTTCTGCAGCGGTTGGGGGTTCACAGCTTGAAGACCACTGCTATAGAGGGTGCAAATGTATCTGAGCCCTGGAACTCAAATAATGTGAAATATGAGATGATCAAAATGGAGCCCCTGCACTAATTACTTGGGTTCTGAGGTCTGTAAGGTCCATAGTAAAAACATCAGGTTCTGTCTATAGCAGATACTAAATCATGGCAGCTCAAAGAAACAAGCAGTCATTCTGACATGTCACATGTGATGTCATAGACAGCTGGAGGCCTGACATCCCACTGACAGCCGCCCGAGCCTTCAGTCTGTTCCAGTGCGATTAGTGAGAATAGTGAGATTAGCGTCTTCTTTTTCTACTTGTCTGAAATGGAGCTAAAAGGACTGGGGTTCGTCCCCCTCCTGTTGGCGTTTTGGTGTGCGGCCTGGCTTGCCACCAGCTACATCATGACGGTCGTCCTCGGCCATGCAGCCTCGCCACTGATGAGCATCAGGTAAGATAAACAAGCAAATGATTCTTATTTCATGGGTTGGGAGTGAGGAAATATCCATAATAACATTGGTTTCTTTTCCTTCACAGTGACGTGGGAAATGTCTTTCCCGAAAGCATATTATTCAGAATTGGATTTATAGGGACGTCCATTGGCACTTTGGTACTAACCTTTCTTATTTATAAGTATATGGTTATGCATACTGAAGAGTTCAGGGGTCATCAGGTCCTGATCCAGAGGATCCTGCTGGCCATTGTGTGGGCCTCCTGTTTTTCCACAGCTGTTATGCATGTATTGTCCCCCGAAGAATATCCCAGGATACACTTTGTCAGCACGATAATTTCCATTACATGTGAAGCCTTATACTACCTTGGGCAGTCCATCCAGATGTATAAATTACCAGGAGCAAAAAAAGTCATCCACCATAGTAGATGCACCTGCTGTGGCCTGACTTTTGTCTGTGTAGTTTTCTATTTTGGATATGAAACATTAAAGGAATTATTCCATAATGATGAAGACTGGGACGAGATCCGTGAAATCCCCATCATAATCATCGAGTGGGTGATGCTTCTACTGATCCTGATAAACATCGTGACCTATTATTCCACCATGCAGAGGTTATTGTTGACCGTCTCCAGAAACAGCTGCACACTCTCTCATAGAGTAAAAATTGATGACTTCGGGGTGTAGACCACCACGGGGGCCATCAAGTGGACTTCTGGGAGAGATACTGCACAGGACACGGAAAACATCTAAAGAAGAATAACTGGGGGACTACATATGGTGCCAGTAATCATGACACAATAATATGAGCTGGTGATATTACCTATACAAAAAAAAAATAAAAAAAAATTATAAAAAAATATTGGTGTGTGAAGTGTAATACCTAGTTAGAAAAACAGAATCAAATTCATCATTATAACCCCCCTCTGCATTACCCTGTTTATTATTTTTCAAGCAAGCACTTTGTTCTAATTCGTCCACTCTCTGGCGTGCTCCTTGTATAAGGGGTTTGGGATACCCTTTTTGTTTAAAACGATCCTCCAGGTTCTCTAGTTGTTGTAGGTATTTTTGTGTGGAAGAACAATTCCTTCGGATTCTTTTCATTTGACCGAATGGAATGTTCTTCTTCCATTATTTAAGATGGCAACTGTTAAAGTCGAGGTATCTGTTTGCATTCACCTCCTTAAAATAGTTGGCAGTATGCGAACAGCCATCCTGAATATAGATATTTAAATCCAGGAACTCACATTTTTTGGGGGACTGATGCAGCGCTGCCTTTGGCAATTTCTGGCTCTGCTATAGCGCTTTTTTTGAGGGGGCGTGTCGGCTGCCCCTTCATCTGGCGGTCAACCTGCGCCGCCGGGACGCAGCGCCGCCGGGACCGCCTGGAGGACGTCGCTCGCAACGGGACCACTCGGGACACCGCATGGTCGGGTAAGTGATGCCGGGGGATGGGTAAGGGACACTTAGCAGAGCGGTGTGTGTCCCGATCCCCGTGATCGGGACTTACACACCGCGCTGCTAAATATTCTGATAGCGAAACGCTGCTATTAGCTAGTCAGAGTTGACCAGCTGATAGCAGCGATCGCTGGGGGGGGGGGTGGGGGATGAAACCCCCCGTGGTCGCATGGTAAGATGGCTGGCTATCAGTGATAGCCACCATCTTACCGGGCGCTGCGGGATGCCGCGAGTAGCGGCAAAAATGTTCATGACGTACCTGTATGTCATGGGTCGGGAACACCTTGCCACCCATGACGTACAGGTATGTCATAGGTCGGGAAGGGGTTAATGGTATAGAGAACTGTGTCTAGTGCATTAACTCTGATTTTTTTGCCCATTGAAACCAGTAGGCCCATTGTGGTCTATGGGGAAAGCTGCTGAGTTGCCCATAGCAACCAATCAGATCGCTTCTTTCATTTTTGAAAAAGTCTCTGAAAAATGAAGGAAGTAATCTGATTGGTTGCTATGGGCAACTCAGAAACTTTTCCAGGAAAATATGCTGAGTTGCCCATAGCAACCAATCAGATCGCTTCTTTCATTTTGCAAAGGCATTGTGAAAAATGAAAGAAGCAATCTGGTTGCTATGGGCAACTGCACAACTCTTCCTCTACACTGGTCTTAATGAATCTCCCCCATAGAGGGAGATTTATCAAAACCTGCCCAGAGGAAAAGTTTCTGAGTTGCCCATAGCAACCAATCAGATCGCTTCTTTCATTTTTGAAAAAGCCTCTGAAAAATGAAGGATATTTTTGAGATTTTGGAAGCTGGGATACTCACTACACCCATGCATATCTAGATAATTAAGTATGGGGGGAACTTAAATTTATTTTTTAAATCACATGGAGTTTTGACTTTACTTCATTATGGTCGAATAAAGCACTTAAAGAGTTCCTTAAAATTAAAGATTCACTCTTTTGGATGAAAAGGGGCTTATTTATGTAAATCAATTATACGCTTTAGGTCAAATAAAGTCGTTTGAAGAGATAGCCCATAAGTGTGTGGGGGGAAGACAATCACAAACATTGTTTTTTACAAATAAGTAACACAGATCATAAAGCAATAAAAGGAGAGATTGGAGATTTCAGGGATTCTATATATAAGAAAAGTTTAATTAGACTATTTCCTTATGCAAAGTTGCTGTCTGGGCATGCTGGGAGTTGTGGTTCTGCAGCGGTTGGGGGTTCACAGCTTGAAGACCACTGCTATAGAGGGTGCAAATGTATCTGAGCCCTGGAACTCAAATAATGTGAAATATGAGATGATCAAAATGGAGCCCCTGCACTAATTACTTGGGTTCTGAGGTCTGTAAGGTCCATAGTAAAAACATCAGGTTCTGTCTATAGCAGATACTAAATCATGGCAGCTCAAAGAAACAAGCAGTCATTCTGACATGTCACATGTGATGTCATAGACAGCTGGAGGCCTGACATCCCACTGACAGCCGCCCGAGCCTTCAGTCTGTTCCAGTGCGATTAGTGAGAATAGTGAGATTAGCGTCTTCTTTTTCTACTTGTCTGAAATGGAGCTAAAAGGACTGGGGTTCGTCCCCCTCCTGTTGGCGTTTTGGTGTGCGGCCTGGCTTGCCACCAGCTACATCATGACGGTCGTCCTCGGCCATGCAGCCTCGCCACTGATGAGCATCAGGTAAGATAAACAAGCAAATGATTCTTATTTCATGGGTTGGGAGTGAGGAAATATCCATAATAACATTGGTTTCTTTTCCTTCACAGTGACGTGGGAAATGTCTTTCCCGAAAGCATATTATTCAGAATTGGATTTATAGGGACGTCCATTGGCACTTTGGTACTAACCTTTCTTATTTATAAGTATATGGTTATGCATACTGAAGAGTTCAGGGGTCATCAGGTCCTGATCCAGAGGATCCTGCTGGCCATTGTGTGGGCCTCCTGTTTTTCCACAGCTGTTATGCATGTATTGTCCCCCGAAGAATATCCCAGGATACACTTTGTCAGCACGATAATTTCCATTACATGTGAAGCCTTATACTACCTTGGGCAGTCCATCCAGATGTATAAATTACCAGGAGCAAAAAAAGTCATCCACCATAGTAGATGCACCTGCTGTGGCCTGACTTTTGTCTGTGTAGTTTTCTATTTTGGATATGAAACATTAAAGGAATTATTCCATAATGATGAAGACTGGGACGAGATCCGTGAAATCCCCATCATAATCATCGAGTGGGTGATGCTTCTACTGATCCTGATAAACATCGTGACCTATTATTCCACCATGCAGAGGTTATTGTTGACCGTCTCCAGAAACAGCTGCACACTCTCTCTTAGAGTAAAAATTGATGACTTCGGGGTGTAGACCACCACGGGGGCCATCAAGTGGACTTCTGGGAGAGATACTGCACAGGACACGGAAAACATCTAAAGAAGAATAACTGGGGGACTACATATGGTGCCAGTAATCATGACACAATAATATGAGCTGGTGATATTACCTATACAAAAAAAAAATAAAAAAAAATTATAAAAAAATATTGGTGTGTGAAGTGTAATACCTAGTTAGAAAAACAGAATCAAATTCATCATTATAACCCCCCTCTGCATTACCCTGTTTATTATTTTTCAAGCAAGCACTTTGTTCTAATTCGTCCACTCTCTGGCGTGCTCCTTGTATAAGGGGTTTGGGATACCCTTTTTGTTTAAAACCATCCTCCAGGTTCTCTAGTTGTTGTAGGTATTTTTGTGTGGAAGAACAATTCCTTCGGATTCTTTTCATTTGACCGAATGGAATGTTCTTCTTCCATTATTTAAGATGGCAACTGTTAAAGTCGAGGTATCTGTTTGCATTCACCTCCTTAAAATAGTTGGCAGTATGCGAACAGCCATCCTGAATATAGATATTTAAATCCAGGAACTCACATTTTTTGGGGGACTGATGCAGCGCTGCCTTTGGCAATTTCTGGCTCTGCTATAGCGCTTTTTTTGAGGGGGCGTGTCGGCTGCCCCTTCATCTGGCGGTCAACCTGCGCCGCCGGGACGCAGCGCCGCCGGGACCGCCTGGAGGACGTCGCTCGCAACGGGACCACTCGGGACACCGCATGGTCGGGTAAGTGATGCCGGGGGATGGGTAAGGGACACTTAGCAGAGCGGTGTGTGTCCCGATCCCCGTGATCGGGACTTACACACCGCGCTGCTAAATATTCTGATAGCGAAACGCTGCTATTAGCTAGTCAGAGTTGACCAGCTGATAGCAGCGATCGCTGGGGGGGGGGGTGGGGGATGAAACCCCCCGTGGTCGCATGGTAAGATGGCTGGCTATCAGTGATAGCCACCATCTTACCGGGCGCTGCGGGATGCCGGGAGTAGCGGCAAAAATGTTCATGACGTACCTGTATGTCATGGGTCGGGAACACCTTGCCACCCATGACGTACAGGTATGTCATAGGTCGGGAAGGGGTTAATGGTATAGAGAACTGTGTCTAGTGCATTAACTCTGATTTTTTGCCCATTGAAACCAGTAGGCCCATTGTGGTCTATGGGGAAAGCTGCTGAGTTGCCCATAGCAACCAATCAGATCGCTTCTTTCATTTTTGAAAAAGTCTCTGAAAAATGAAGGAAGTAATCTGATTGGTTGCTATGGGCAACTCAGAAACTTTTCCAGGAAAATATGCTGAGTTGCCCATAGCAACCAATCAGATCGCTTCTTTCATTTTGCAAAGGCATTGTGAAAAATGAAAGAAGCAATCTGGTTGCTATGGGCAACTGCACAACTCTTCCTCTACACTGGTCTTAATGAATCTCCCCCATAGAGGGAGATTTATCAAAACCTGCCCAGAGGAAAAGTTTCTGAGTTGCCCATAGCAACCAATCAGATCGCTTCTTTCATTTTTGAAAAAGCCTCTGAAAAATGAAGGATATTTTTGAGATTTTGGAAGCTGGGATACTCACTACACCCATGCATATCTAGATAATTAAGTATGGGGGGAACTTAAATTTATTTTTTAAATCACATGGAGTTTTGACTTCATTATGGTCGAATAAAGCACTTAAAGAGTTCCTTAAAATTAAAGATTCACTCTTTTGGATGAAAAGGGGCTTATTTATGTAAATCAATTATACGCTTTAGGTCAAATAAAGTCGTTTGAAGAGATAGCCCATAAGTGTGTGGGGGGAAGACAATCACAAACATTGTTTTTTACAAATAAGTAACACAGATCATAAAGCAATAAAAGGAGAGATTGGAGATTTCAGGGATTCTATATATAAGAAAAGTTTAATTAGACTATTTCCTTATGCAAAGTTGCTGTCTGGGCATGCTGGGAGTTGTGGTTCTGCAGCGGTTGGGGGTTCACAGCTTGAAGACCACTGCTATAGAGGGTGCAAATGTATCTGAGCCCTGGAACTCAAATAATGTGAAATATGAGATGATCAAAATGGAGCCCCTGCACTAATTACTTGGGTTCTGAGGTCTGTAAGGTCCATAGTAAAAACATCAGGTTCTGTCTATAGCAGATACTAAATCATGGCAGCTCAAAGAAACAAGCAGTCATTCTGACATGTCACATGTGATGTCATAGACAGCTGGAGGCCTGACATCCCACTGACAGCCGCCCGAGCCTTCAGTCTGTTCCAGTGCGATTAGTGAGAATAGTGAGATTAGCGTCTTCTTTTTCTACTTGTCTGAAATGGAGCTAAAAGGACTGGGGTTCGTCCCCCTCCTGTTGGCGTTTTGGTGTGCGGCCTGGCTTGCCACCAGCTACATCATGACGGTCGTCCTCGGCCATGCAGCCTCGCCACTGATGAGCATCAGGTAAGATAAACAAGCAAATGATTCTTATTTCATGGGTTGGGAGTGAGGAAATATCCATAATAACATTGGTTTCTTTTCCTTCACAGTGATGTGGGAAATGTCTTTCCCGAAAGCATATTATTCAGAATTGGATTTATAGGGACGTCCATTGGCACTTTGGTACTAACCTTTCTTATTTATAAGTATATGGTTATGCATACTGAAGAGTTCAGGGGTCATCAGGTCCTGATCCAGAGGATCCTGCTGGCCATTGTGTGGGCCTCCTGTTTTTCCACAGCTGTTATGCATGTATTGTCCCCCGAAGAATATCCCAGGATACACTTTGTCAGCACGATAATTTCCATTACATGTGAAGCCTTATACTACCTTGGGCAGTCCATCCAGATGTATAAATTACCAGGAGCAAAAAAAGTCATCCACCATAGTAGATGCACCTGCTGTGGCCTGACTTTTGTCTGTGTAGTTTTCTATTTTGGATATGAAACATTAAAGGAATTATTCCATAATGATGAAGACTGGGACGAGATCCGTGAAATCCCCATCATAATCATCGAGTGGGTGATGCTTCTACTGATCCTGATAAACATCGTGACCTATTATTCCACCATGCAGAGGTTATTGTTGACCGTCTCCAGAAACAGCTGCACACTCTCTCTTAGAGTAAAAATTGATGACTTCGGGGTGTAGACCACCACGGGGGCCATCAAGTGGACTTCTGGGAGAGATACTGCACAGGACACGGAAAACATCTAAAGAAGAATAACTGGGGGACTACATATGGTGCCAGTAATCATGACACAATAATATGAGCTGGTGATATTACCTATACAAAAAAAAAATAAAAAAAAATTATAAAAAAATATTGGTGTGTGAAGTGTAATACCTAGTTAGAAAAACAGAATCAAATTCATCATTATAACCCCCCTCTGCATTACCCTGTTTATTATTTTTCAAGCAAGCACTTTGTTCTAATTCGTCCACTCTCTGGCGTGCTCCTTGTATAAGGGGTTTGGGATACCCTTTTTGTTTAAAACCATCCTCCAGGTTCTCTAGTTGTTGTAGGTATTTTTGTGTGGAAGAACAATTCCTTCGGATTCTTTTCATTTGACCGAATGGAATGTTCTTCTTCCATTATTTAAGATGGCAACTGTTAAAGTCGAGGTATCTGTTTGCATTCACCTCCTTAAAATAGTTGGCAGTATGCGAACAGCCATCCTGAATATAGATATTTAAATCCAGGAACTCACATTTTTTGGGGGACTGATGCAGCGCTGCCTTTGGCAATTTCTGGCTCTGCTATAGCGCTTTTTTTGAGGGGGCGTGTCGGCTGCCCCTTCATCTGGCGGTCAACCTGCGCCGCCGGGACGCAGCGCCGCCGGGACCGCCTGGAGGACGTCGCTCGCAACGGGACCACTCGGGACACCGCATGGTCGGGTAAGTGATGCCGGGGGATGGGTAAGGGACACTTAGCAGAGCGGTGTGTGTCCCGATCCCCGTGATCGGGACTTACACACCGCGCTGCTAAATATTCTGATAGCGAAACGCTGCTATTAGCTAGTCAGAGTTGACCAGCTGATAGCAGCGATCGCTGGGGGGGGGGGTGGGGGATGAAACCCCCCGTGGTCGCATGGTAAGATGGCTGGCTATCAGTGATAGCCACCATCTTACCGGGCGCTGCGGGATGCCGCGAGTAGCGGCAAAAATGTTCATGACGTACCTGTATGTCATGGGTCGGGAACACCTTGCCACCCATGACGTACAGGTATGTCATAGGTCGGGAAGGGGTTAATGGTATAGAGAACTGTGTCTAGTGCATTAACTCTGATTTTTTGCCCATTGAAACCAGTAGGCCCATTGTGGTCTATGGGGAAAGCTGCTGAGTTGCCCATAGCAACCAATCAGATCGCTTCTTTCATTTTTGAAAAAGTCTCTGAAAAATGAAGGAAGTAATCTGATTGGTTGCTATGGGCAACTCAGAAACTTTTCCAGGAAAATATGCTGAGTTGCCCATAGCAACCAATCAGATCGCTTCTTTCATTTTGCAAAGGCATTGTGAAAAATGAAAGAAGCAATCTGGTTGCTATGGGCAACTGCACAACTCTTCCTCTACACTGGTCTTAATGAATCTCCCCCATAGAGGGAGATTTATCAAAACCTGCCCAGAGGAAAAGTTTCTGAGTTGCCCATAGCAACCAATCAGATCGCTTCTTTCATTTTTGAAAAAGCCTCTGAAAAATGAAGGATATTTTTGAGATTTTGGAAGCTGGGATACTCACTACACCCATGCATATCTAGATAATTAAGTATGGGGGGAACTTAAATTTATTTTTTAAATCACATGGAGTTTTGACTTTACTTCATTATGGTCGAATAAAGCACTTAAAGAGTTCCTTAAAATTAAAGATTCACTCTTTTGGATGAAAAGGGGCTTATTTATGTAAATCAATTATACGCTTTAGGTCAAATAAAGTCGTTTGAAGAGATAGCCCATAAGTGTGTGGGGGGAAGACAATCACAAACATTGTTTTTTACAAATAAGTAACACAGATCATAAAGCAATAAAAGGAGAGATTGGAGATTTCAGGGATTCTATATATAAGAAAAGTTTAATTAGACTATTTCCTTATGCAAAGTTGCTGTCTGGGCATGCTGGGAGTTGTGGTTCTGCAGCGGTTGGGGGTTCACAGCTTGAAGACCACTGCTATAGAGGGTGCAAATGTATCTGAGCCCTGGAACTCAAATAATGTGAAATATGAGATGATCAAAATGGAGCCCCTGCACTAATTACTTGGGTTCTGAGGTCTGTAAGGTCCATAGTAAAAACATCAGGTTCTGTCTATAGCAGATACTAAATCATGGCAGCTCAAAGAAACAAGCAGTCATTCTGACATGTCACATGTGATGTCATAGACAGCTGGAGGCCTGACATCCCACTGACAGCCGCCCGAGCCTTCAGTCTGTTCCAGTGCGATTAGTGAGAATAGTGAGATTAGCGTCTTCTTTTTCTACTTGTCTGAAATGGAGCTAAAAGGACTGGGGTTCGTCCCCCTCCTGTTGGCGTTTTGGTGTGCGGCCTGGCTTGCCACCAGCTACATCATGACGGTCGTCCTCGGCCATGCAGCCTCGCCACTGATGAGCATCAGGTAAGATAAACAAGCAAATGATTCTTATTTCATGGGTTGGGAGTGAGGAAATATCCATAATAACATTGGTTTCTTTTCCTTCACAGTGACGTGGGAAATGTCTTTCCCGAAAGCATATTATTCAGAATTGGATTTATAGGGACGTCCATTGGCACTTTGGTACTAACCTTTCTTATTTATAAGTATATGGTTATGCATACTGAAGAGTTCAGGGGTCATCAGGTCCTGATCCAGAGGATCCTGCTGGCCATTGTGTGGGCCTCCTGTTTTTCCACAGCTGTTATGCATGTATTGTCCCCCGAAGAATATCCCAGGATACACTTTGTCAGCACGATAATTTCCATTACATGTGAAGCCTTATACTACCTTGGGCAGTCCATCCAGATGTATAAATTACCAGGAGCAAAAAAAGTCATCCACCATAGTAGATGCACCTGCTGTGGCCTGACTTTTGTCTGTGTAGTTTTCTATTTTGGATATGAAACATTAAAGGAATTATTCCATAATGATGAAGACTGGGACGAGATCCGTGAAATCCCCATCATAATCATCGAGTGGGTGATGCTTCTACTGATCCTGATAAACATCGTGACCTATTATTCCACCATGCAGAGGTTATTGTTGACCGTCTCCAGAAACAGCTGCACACTCTCTCTTAGAGTAAAAATTGATGACTTCGGGGTGTAGACCACCACGGGGGCCATCAAGTGGACTTCTGGGAGAGATACTGCACAGGACACGGAAAACATCTAAAGAAGAATAACTGGGGGACTACATATGGTGCCAGTAATCATGACACAATAATATGAGCTGGTGATATTACCTATACAAAAAAAAAATAAAAAAAAATTATAAAAAAATATTGGTGTGTGAAGTGTAATACCTAGTTAGAAAAACAGAATCAAATTCATCATTATAACCCCCCTCTGCATTACCCTGTTTATTATTTTTCAAGCAAGCACTTTGTTCTAATTCGTCCACTCTCTGGCGTGCTCCTTGTATAAGGGGTTTGGGATACCCTTTTTGTTTAAAACCATCCTCCAGGTTCTCTAGTTGTTGTAGGTATTTTTGTGTGGAAGAACAATTCCTTCGGATTCTTTTCATTTGACCGAATGGAATGTTCTTCTTCCATTATTTAAGATGGCAACTGTTAAAGTCGAGGTATCTGTTTGCATTCACCTCCTTAAAATAGTTGGCAGTATGCGAACAGCCATCCTGAATATAGATATTTAAATCCAGGAACTCACATTTTTTGGGGGACTGATGCAGCGCTGCCTTTGGCAATTTCTGGCTCTGCTATAGCGCTTTTTTTGAGGGGGCGTGTCGGCTGCCCCTTCATCTGGCGGTCAACCTGCGCCGCCGGGACGCAGCGCCGCCGGGACCGCCTGGAGGACGTCGCTCGCAACGGGACCACTCGGGACACCGCATGGTCGGGTAAGTGATGCCGGGGGATGGGTAAGGGACACTTAGCAGAGCGGTGTGTGTCCCGATCCCCGTGATCGGGACTTACACACCGCGCTGCTAAATATTCTGATAGCGAAACGCTGCTATTAGCTAGTCAGAGTTGACCAGCTGATAGCAGCGATCGCTGGGGGGGGGGGGTGGGGGATGAAACCCCCCGTGGTCGCATGGTAAGATGGCTGGCTATCAGTGATAGCCACCATCTTACCGGGCGCTGCGGGATGCCGCGAGTAGCGGCAAAAATGTTCATGACGTACCTGTATGTCATGGGTCGGGAACACCTTGCCACCCATGACGTACAGGTATGTCATAGGTCGGGAAGGGGTTAATGGTATAGAGAACTGTGTCTAGTGCATTAACTCTGATTTTTTGCCCATTGAAACCAGTAGGCCCATTGTGGTCTATGGGGAAAGCTGCTGAGTTGCCCATAGCAACCAATCAGATCGCTTCTTTCATTTTTGAAAAAGTCTCTGAAAAATGAAGGAAGTAATCTGATTGGTTGCTATGGGCAACTCAGAAACTTTTCCAGGAAAATATGCTGAGTTGCCCATAGCAACCAATCAGATCGCTTCTTTCATTTTGCAAAGGCATTGTGAAAAATGAAAGAAGCAATCTGGTTGCTATGGGCAACTGCACAACTCTTCCTCTACACTGGTCTTAATGAATCTCCCCCATAGAGGGAGATTTATCAAAACCTGCCCAGAGGAAAAGTTTCTGAGTTGCCCATAGCAACCAATCAGATCGCTTCTTTCATTTTTGAAAAAGCCTCTGAAAAATGAAGGATATTTTTGAGATTTTGGAAGCTGGGATACTCACTACACCCATGCATATCTAGATAATTAAGTATGGGGGGAACTTAAATTTATTTTTTAAATCACATGGAGTTTTGACTTTACTTCATTATGGTCGAATAAAGCACTTAAAGAGTTCCTTAAAATTAAAGATTCACTCTTTTGGATGAAAAGGGGCTTATTTATGTAAATCAATTATACGCTTTAGGTCAAATAAAGTCGTTTGAAGAGATAGCCCATAAGTGTGTGGGGGGAAGACAATCACAAACATTGTTTTTTACAAATAAGTAACACAGATCATAAAGCAATAAAAGGAGAGATTGGAGATTTCAGGGATTCTATATATAAGAAAAGTTTAATTAGACTATTTCCTTATGCAAAGTTGCTGTCTGGGCATGCTGGGAGTTGTGGTTCTGCAGCGGTTGGGGGTTCACAGCTTGAAGACCACTGCTATAGAGGGTGCAAATGTATCTGAGCCCTGGAACTCAAATAATGTGAAATATGAGATGATCAAAATGGAGCCCCTGCACTAATTACTTGGTTTCTGAGGTCTGTAAGGTCCATAGTAAAAACATCAGGTTCTGTCTATAGCAGATACTAAATCATGGCAGCTCAAAGAAACAAGCAGTCATTCTGACATGTCACATGTGATGTCATAGACAGCTGGAGGCCTGACATCCCACTGACAGCCGCCCGAGCCTTCAGTCTGTTCCAGTGCGATTAGTGAGAATAGTGAGATTAGCGTCTTCTTTTTCTACTTGTCTGAAATGGAGCTAAAAGGACTGGGGTTCGTCCCCCTCCTGTTGGCGTTTTGGTGTGCGGCCTGGCTTGCCACCAGCTACATCATGACGGTCGTCCTCGGCCATGCAGCCTCGCCACTGATGAGCATCAGGTAAGATAAACAAGCAAATGATTCTTATTTCATGGGTTGGGAGTGAGGAAATATCCATAATAACATTGGTTTCTTTTCCTTCACAGTGACGTGGGAAATGTCTTTCCCGAAAGCATATTATTCAGAATTGGATTTATAGGGACGTCCATTGGCACTTTGGTACTAACCTTTCTTATTTATAAGTATATGGTTATGCATACTGAAGAGTTCAGGGGTCATCAGGTCCTGATCCAGAGGATCCTGCTGGCCATTGTGTGGGCCTCCTGTTTTTCCACAGCTGTTATGCATGTATTGTCCCCCGAAGAATATCCCAGGATACACTTTGTCAGCACGATAATTTCCATTACATGTGAAGCCTTATACTACCTTGGGCAGTCCATCCAGATGTATAAATTACCAGGAGCAAAAAAAGTCATCCACCATAGTAGATGCACCTGCTGTGGCCTGACTTTTGTCTGTGTAGTTTTCTATTTTGGATATGAAACATTAAAGGAATTATTCCATAATGATGAAGACTGGGACGAGATCCGTGAAATCCCCATCATAATCATCGAGTGGGTGATGCTTCTACTGATCCTGATAAACATCGTGACCTATTATTCCACCATGCAGAGGTTATTGTTGACCGTCTCCAGAAACAGCTGCACACTCTCTCTTAGAGTAAAAATTGATGACTTCGGGGTGTAGACCACCACGGGGGCCATCAAGTGGACTTCTGGGAGAGATACTGCACAGGACACGGAAAACATCTAAAGAAGAATAACTGGGGGACTACATATGGTGCCAGTAATCATGACACAATAATATGAGCTGGTGATATTACCTATACAAAAAAAAATAAAAAAAAATTATAAAAAAATATTGGTGTGTGAAGTGTAATACCTAGTTAGAAAAACAGAATCAAATTCATCATTATAACCCCCCTCTGCATTACCCTGTTTATTATTTTTCAAGCAAGCACTTTGTTCTAATTCGTCCACTCTCTGGCGTGCTCCTTGTATAAGGGGTTTGGGATACCCTTTTTGTTTAAAACGATCCTCCAGGTTCTCTAGTTGTTGTAGGTATTTTTGTGTGGAAGAACAATTCCTTCGGATTCTTTTCATTTGACCGAATGGAATGTTCTTCTTCCATTATTTAAGATGGCAACTGTTAAAGTCGAGGTATCTGTTTGCATTCACCTCCTTAAAATAGTTGGCAGTATGCGAACAGCCATCCTGAATATAGATATTTAAATCCAGGAACTCACATTTTTTGGGGGACTGATGCAGCGCTGCCTTTGGCAATTTCTGGCTCTGCTATAGCGCTTTTTTTGAGGGGGCGTGTCGGCTGCCCCTTCATCTGGCGGTCAACCTGCGCCGCCGGGACGCAGCGCCGCCGGGACCGCCTGGAGGACGTCGCTCGCAACGGGACCACTCGGGACACCGCATGGTCGGGTAAGTGATGCCGGGGGATGGGTAAGGGACACTTAGCAGAGCGGTGTGTGTCCCGATCCCCGTGATCGGGACTTACACACCGCGCTGCTAAATATTCTGATAGCGAAACGCTGCTATTAGCTAGTCAGAGTTGACCAGCTGATAGCAGCGATCGCTGGGGGGGGGGGTGGGGGATGAAACCCCCCGTGGTCGCATGGTAAGATGGCTGGCTATCAGTGATAGCCACCATCTTACCGGGCGCTGCGGGATGCCGGGAGTAGCGGCAAAAATGTTCATGACGTACCTGTATGTCATGGGTCGGGAACACCTTGCCACCCATGACGTACAGGTATGTCATAGGTCGGGAAGGGGTTAATGGTATAGAGAACTGTGTCTAGTGCATTAACTCTGATTTTTTGCCCATTGAAACCAGTAGGCCCATTGTGGTCTATGGGGAAAGCTGCTGAGTTGCCCATAGCAACCAATCAGATCGCTTCTTTCATTTTTGAAAAAGTCTCTGAAAAATGAAGGAAGTAATCTGATTGGTTGCTATGGGCAACTCAGAAACTTTTCCAGGAAAATATGCTGAGTTGCCCATAGCAACCAATCAGATCGCTTCTTTCATTTTGCAAAGGCATTGTGAAAAATGAAAGAAGCAATCTGGTTGCTATGGGCAACTGCACAACTCTTCCTCTACACTGGTCTTAATGAATCTCCCCCATAGAGGGAGATTTATCAAAACCTGCCCAGAGGAAAAGTTTCTGAGTTGCCCATAGCAACCAATCAGATCGCTTCTTTCATTTTTGAAAAAGCCTCTGAAAAATGAAGGATATTTTTGAGATTTTGGAAGCTGGGATACTCACTACACCCATGCATATCTAGATAATTAAGTATGGGGGGAACTTAAATTTATTTTTTAAATCACATGGAGTTTTGACTTTACTTCATTATGGTCGAATAAAGCACTTAAAGAGTTCCTTAAAATTAAAGATTCACTCTTTTGGATGAAAAGGGGCTTATTTATGTAAATCAATTATACGCTTTAGGTCAAATAAAGTCGTTTGAAGAGATAGCCCATAAGTGTGTGGGGGGAAGACAATCACAAACATTGTTTTTTACAAATAAGTAACACAGATCATAAAGCAATAAAAGGAGAGATTGGAGATTTCAGGGATTCTATATATAAGAAAAGTTTAATTAGACTATTTCCTTATGCAAAGTTGCTGTCTGGGCATGCTGGGAGTTGTGGTTCTGCAGCGGTTGGGGGTTCACAGCTTGAAGACCACTGCTATAGAGGGTGCAAATGTATCTGAGCCCTGGAACTCAAATAATGTGAAATATGAGATGATCAAAATGGAGCCCCTGCACTAATTACTTGGGTTCTGAGGTCTGTAAGGTCCATAGTAAAAACATCAGGTTCTGTCTATAGCAGATACTAAATCATGGCAGCTCAAAGAAACAAGCAGTCATTCTGACATGTCACATGTGATGTCATAGACAGCTGGAGGCCTGACATCCCACTGACAGCCGCCCGAGCCTTCAGTCTGTTCCAGTGCGATTAGTGAGAATAGTGAGATTAGCGTCTTCTTTTTCTACTTGTCTGAAATGGAGCTAAAAGGACTGGGGTTCGTCCCCCTCCTGTTGGCGTTTTGGTGTGCGGCCTGGCTTGCCACCAGCTACATCATGACGGTCGTCCTCGGCCATGCAGCCTCGCCACTGATGAGCATCAGGTAAGATAAACAAGCAAATGATTCTTATTTCATGGGTTGGGAGTGAGGAAATATCCATAATAACATTGGTTTCTTTTCCTTCACAGTGACGTGGGAAATGTCTTTCCCGAAAGCATATTATTCAGAATTGGATTTATAGGGACGTCCATTGGCACTTTGGTACTAACCTTTCTTATTTATAAGTATATGGTTATGCATACTGAAGAGTTCAGGGGTCATCAGGTCCTGATCCAGAGGATCCTGCTGGCCATTGTGTGGGCCTCCTGTTTTTCCACAGCTGTTATGCATGTATTGTCCCCCGAAGAATATCCCAGGATACACTTTGTCAGCACGATAATTTCCATTACATGTGAAGCCTTATACTACCTTGGGCAGTCCATCCAGATGTATAAATTACCAGGAGCAAAAAAAGTCATCCACCATAGTAGATGCACCTGCTGTGGCCTGACTTTTGTCTGTGTAGTTTTCTATTTTGGATATGAAACATTAAAGGAATTATTCCATAATGATGAAGACTGGGACGAGATCCGTGAAATCCCCATCATAATCATCGAGTGGGTGATGCTTCTACTGATCCTGATAAACATCGTGACCTATTATTCCACCATGCAGAGGTTATTGTTGACCGTCTCCAGAAACAGCTGCACACTCTCTCTTAGAGTAAAAATTGATGACTTCGGGGTGTAGACCACCACGGGGGCCATCAAGTGGACTTCTGGGAGAGATACTGCACAGGACACGGAAAACATCTAAAGAAGAATAACTGGGGGACTACATATGGTGCCAGTAATCATGACACAATAATATGAGCTGGTGATATTACCTATACAAAAAAAAAATAAAAAAAAATTATAAAAAAATATTGGTGTGTGAAGTGTAATACCTAGTTAGAAAAACAGAATCAAATTCATCATTATAACCCCCCTCTGCATTACCCTGTTTATTATTTTTCAAGCAAGCACTTTGTTCTAATTCGTCCACTCTCTGGCGTGCTCCTTGTATAAGGGGTTTGGGATACCCTTTTTGTTTAAAACGATCCTCCAGGTTCTCTAGTTGTTGTAGGTATTTTTGTGTGGAAGAACAATTCCTTCGGATTCTTTTCATTTGACCGAATGGAATGTTCTTCTTCCATTATTTAAGATGGCAACTGTTAAAGTCGAGGTATCTGTTTGCATTCACCTCCTTAAAATAGTTGGCAGTATGCGAACAGCCATCCTGAATATAGATATTTAAATCCAGGAACTCACATTTTTTGGGGGACTGATGCAGCGCTGCCTTTGGCAATTTCTGGCTCTGCTATAGCGCTTTTTTTGAGGGGGCGTGTCGATTGCCCCTTCATCTGGCGGTCAACCTGCGCCGCCGGGACGCAGCGCCGCCGGGACCGCCTGGAGGACGTCGCTCGCAACGGGACCACTCGGGACACCGCATGGTCGGGTAAGTGATGCCGGGGGATGGGTAAGGGACACTTAGCAGAGCGGTGTGTGTCCCGATCCCCGTGATCGGGACTTACACACCGCGCTGCTAAATATTCTGATAGCGAAACGCTGCTATTAGCTAGTCAGAGTTGACCAGCTGATAGCAGCGATCGCTGGGGGGGGGGGTGGGGGATGAAACCCCCCGTGGTCGCATGGTAAGATGGCTGGCTATCAGTGATAGCCACCATCTTACCGGGCGCTGCGGGATGCCGCGAGTAGCGGCAAAAATGTTCATGACGTACCTGTATGTCATGGGTCGGGAACACCTTGCCACCCATGACGTACAGGTATGTCATAGGTCGGGAAGGGGTTAATGGTATAGAGAACTGTGTCTAGTGCATTAACTCTGATTTTTTGCCCATTGAAACCAGTAGGCCCATTGTGGTCTATGGGGAAAGCTGCTGAGTTGCCCATAGCAACCAATCAGATCGCTTCTTTCATTTTTGAAAAAGTCTCTGAAAAATGAAGGAAGTAATCTGATTGGTTGCTATGGGCAACTCAGAAACTTTTCCAGGAAAATATGCTGAGTTGCCCATAGCAACCAATCAGATCGCTTCTTTCATTTTGCAAAGGCATTGTGAAAAATGAAAGAAGCAATCTGGTTGCTATGGGCAACTGCACAACTCTTCCTCTACACTGGTCTTAATGAATCTCCCCCATAGAGGGAGATTTATCAAAACCTGCCCAGAGGAAAAGTTTCTGAGTTGCCCATAGCAACCAATCAGATCGCTTCTTTCATTTTTGAAAAAGCCTCTGAAAAATGAAGGATATTTTTGAGATTTTGGAAGCTGGGATACTCACTACACCCATGCATATCTAGATAATTAAGTATGGGGGGAACTTAAATTTATTTTTTAAATCACATGGAGTTTTGACTTTACTTCATTATGGTCGAATAAAGCACTTAAAGAGTTCCTTAAAATTAAAGATTCACTCTTTTGGATGAAAAGGGGCTTATTTATGTAAATCAATTATACGCTTTAGGTCAAATAAAGTCGTTTGAAGAGATAGCCCATAAGTGTGTGGGGGGAAGACAATCACAAACATTGTTTTTTACAAATAAGTAACACAGATCATAAAGCAATAAAAGGAGAGATTGGAGATTTCAGGGATTCTATATATAAGAAAAGTTTAATTAGACTATTTCCTTATGCAAAGTTGCTGTCTGGGCATGCTGGGAGTTGTGGTTCTGCAGCGGTTGGGGGTTCACAGCTTGAAGACCACTGCTATAGAGGGTGCAAATGTATCTGAGCCCTGGAACTCAAATAATGTGAAATATGAGATGATCAAAATGGAGCCCCTGCACTAATTACTTGGGTTCTGAGGTCTGTAAGGTCCATAGTAAAAACATCAGGTTCTGTCTATAGCAGATACTAAATCATGGCAGCTCAAAGAAACAAGCAGTCATTCTGACATGTCACATGTGATGTCATAGACAGCTGGAGGCCTGACATCCCACTGACAGCCGCCCGAGCCTTCAGTCTGTTCCAGTGCGATTAGTGAGAATAGTGAGATTAGCGTCTTCTTTTTCTACTTGTCTGAAATGGAGCTAAAAGGACTGGGGTTCGTCCCCCTCCTGTTGGCGTTTTGGTGTGCGGCCTGGCTTGCCACCAGCTACATCATGACGGTCGTCCTCGGCCATGCAGCCTCGCCACTGATGAGCATCAGGTAAGATAAACAAGCAAATGATTCTTATTTCATGGGTTGGGAGTGAGGAAATATCCATAATAACATTGGTTTCTTTTCCTTCACAGTGACGTGGGAAATGTCTTTCCCGAAAGCATATTATTCAGAATTGGATTTATAGGGACGTCCATTGGCACTTTGGTACTAACCTTTCTTATTTATAAGTATATGGTTATGCATACTGAAGAGTTCAGGGGTCATCAGGTCCTGATCCAGAGGATCCTGCTGGCCATTGTGTGGGCCTCCTGTTTTTCCACAGCTGTTATGCATGTATTGTCCCCCGAAGAATATCCCAGGATACACTTTGTCAGCACGATAATTTCCATTACATGTGAAGCCTTATACTACCTTGGGCAGTCCATCCAGATGTATAAATTACCAGGAGCAAAAAAAGTCATCCACCATAGTAGATGCACCTGCTGTGGCCTGACTTTTGTCTGTGTAGTTTTCTATTTTGGATATGAAACATTAAAGGAATTATTCCATAATGATGAAGACTGGGACGAGATCCGTGAAATCCCCATCATAATCATCGAGTGGGTGATGCTTCTACTGATCCTGATAAACATCGTGACCTATTATTCCACCATGCAGAGGTTATTGTTGACCGTCTCCAGAAACAGCTGCACACTCTCTCTTAGAGTAAAAATTGATGACTTCGGGGTGTAGACCACCACGGGGGCCATCAAGTGGACTTCTGGGAGAGATACTGCACAGGACACGGAAAACATCTAAAGAAGAATAACTGGGGGACTACATATGGTGCCAGTAATCATGACACAATAATATGAGCTGGTGATATTACCTATACAAAAAAAAAATAAAAAAAAATTATAAAAAAATATTGGTGTGTGAAGTGTAATACCTAGTTAGAAAAACAGAATCAAATTCATCATTATAACCCCCCTCTGCATTACCCTGTTTATTATTTTTCAAGCAAGCACTTTGTTCTAATTCGTCCACTCTCTGGCGTGCTCCTTGTATAAGGGGTTTGGGATACCCTTTTTGTTTAAAACCATCCTCCAGGTTCTCTAGTTGTTGTAGGTATTTTTGTGTGGAAGAACAATTCCTTCGGATTCTTTTCATTTGACCGAATGGAATGTTCTTCTTCCATTATTTAAGATGGCAACTGTTAAAGTCGAGGTATCTGTTTGCATTCACCTCCTTAAAATAGTTGGCAGTATGCGAACAGCCATCCTGAATATAGATATTTAAATCCAGGAACTCACATTTTTTGGGGGACTGATGCAGCGCTGCCTTTGGCAATTTCTGGCTCTGCTATAGCGCTTTTTTTGAGGGGGCGTGTCGGCTGCCCCTTCATCTGGCGGTCAACCTGCGCTATCTGGCCAGCGAGCCAGGGCCCCGTACAGGAGATCACGGGGCCCCCCAGCGGTCGGACCCCCGCAATCTGAAACTTATCCCCTATCCTTGGGACAGGGCCGGACTGGGGATGAAATCCAGCCCTGGAAATTACTGTATACCAGCCCCACAGCATTGTGTCATTGTGCCGGCAAACAGCCACCGAGCACAGGCGTATCACTTTGCGTGGCTATACATATATATATATATATCACAGAAGGAATACACCAGTACTTTGCCAAATTTTTCAATAAAGTGGTGTCAGCGACCAAGACCTGATCATAGTCCACCACAAATTCAAAAAGTAAAATGGCACAACACTCCCTTATAATCAGGGCCGGTTTTAGGCTTAGCATGGCCTTAGGCAAAATCAAAAGTGGGGCCCCAAAAGTCATAGTAGTGCACTAACTAGATTTGAACAATTTTGGTCACTTCAAATACTATAAAAAAAATATCTAAAAAGCTATTGAAAAGTCCCATCAAAACAAAAATGGTACCGATAAAAACTACAAATCACAGCGCAAAAAATGACCCTCACATCCCCATATACAGAAAAATAAGAGTTATAGGGATCAAAATAGTACAATTTTATATTTTTGTATAGTTCCCCCCACATTAGGTAAAGAGTATAGCTCCCCCACATTAGGTGTGCAGTATAGTTCCCCCACATTAGGTGCAGTATAGTTCCCCCACATTAGGTGCAGTATAGTCCCCCTCATTAGGTGCAGTATAGTTCCCCCACTTCAGGTGCAGTATAGTTCCCCCACTTCAGGTGCAGTATAGTTCTCCCCACATTAGGTGCAGTATAGTTCCCCCACATTAGGTGCAGTATAGTCCCCCACATTAGGTGCAGTATAGTCCCCCACATTAGGTGCAGTATAGTCCCCCACATTAGGTGCAGTATAGTCCCCCACATAAGGTGCAGTATAGTTCCCCCACTTCAGGTGCTGTATAGTTCCCCCACTTTAGGTGCAGTATAGTTCTAACCACATTAGGTACAGTATAGTTCCCCCACATTAGGTGCAGTATAGTCCGCCACATTAGGTGCAGTATAGTTCTCCCCACATTAGGTGCAGTATAGTTCTCCCCACATTAGGTGCAGTATAGTTCTCCCCACATTAGGTGCAGTATAGTTCCCCCACATTAGGTGCAGTATAGTTCTCCCCACATTAGGTGCAGTATAGCTCTCCACATTAGGTGCAGTATAGTTCCCCACATTAAGTGCAGTATAGTTCCCCACATTAGGTGCAGTATAGTTCTCCCCACATTAGGTGCAGTATAGTTCCCCCACTTCACGTGCAGTATAGTTCTCCCCACATTAGATACAGTATAGTTCCCCCACATTAGGTGCAGTATAGTTCTCCCCACATTAGGTGCAGTATAGTTCTCCCCACATTAGGTGCAGTATAGTTCTCCCCACATTAGGTGCAGTATAGTTCTCCCCACATTAGGTGCAGTATAGTTCTCCCCACATTAGGTGCAGTATAGTTCTCCCCACATTAGGTGCAGTATAGTTCTCCCCACATTAGGTGCAGTATAGTTCTCCCCACACTAGGTGCAGTATAGCTCTCCACATTAGGTGCAGTATAGCTCTCCACATTAGGTGCAGTACAGTTCCCTGCACATTAGGTGCAGTATAGCTCTCCACATTAGGCTGGCATTATAGTTCCCCCACATTAGGTGCAGTATATAATCCCCCCCCCCCTCATTAGGTGCAGTATAGTTCCCGCACATTAGATGCAGTATAGTTCACCACATTAGGTACAGTATAGCTCTCCACATTAGGTGCAGTACAGTTCCCTCCACATTAGGTGCAGTATAGCTCCCCACATTAGGTTGGCAGTATAGTTCCCCCACATTAGGTGCAGTATATAGTCCCCCCTCATTAGGTGCAGTATAGTTCCCCCACATTAGGTGCAGTGTAGTTCCCCACATTAGGTGCAGTATAGTTCCCCACATTAGGTGCAGTATAGTTCCCCCACATTAGGTGCAGTATAGCTCTTCACATTAGTTGCAGTATAGTTCTCCCCACATTAGGTGCAGTATAGTCCCCCACATTGGGTGCAGTACAGTCCCCCACATTAGGTGCAGTATAGTTCCCCCACATTAGGTTGGCTGTATAGTTCCCCCACTTCAGGTGCAGTATAGTTCTCCCCATATTAGGTACAGTATAGTTCCCCCACATTAGGTGCAGTATAGTTCTCCCCACATTAGGTGCAGTATAGTCCCCCACATTAGGTGCAGTATAGTTCTCCCCACATTAGGTGCAGTATAGTTCTCCCCACATTAGGTGCAGTATAGTTCTCCCCACATTAGGTGCAGTATAGTTCTCCCCACATTAGGTGCAGTATAGTTCTCCACATTAGGTGCAGTATAGTTCTCCACATTAGTTGCAGTATAGCTCTCCACATTAGGTGCAGTACAGTTCCCTCCACATTAGGTGCAGTATAGATCCCCACATTAGGTTGGCAGTATAGTTCCCCCACATTAGGTGCAATATATAGTCCTCCCCCCCCCCCTCATTAGGTACAGTATAGCTCCCCACATTAGGTGGACAGTATAGTTCCCCCACATTAGGTGAGGTATATAGTCCCCCCCCCCTCATTAGGTGCAGTATAGTGCCCCCACATTAGGTGCAGTATAGTTCCCCACATTAGGTACAGTATAGCTCTCCACATTAGGTGCAGTACAGTTCCCTCCACATTAGGTGCAGTATAGCTCCCCACATTAGGTTGGCAGTATAGTTCCCCCACATTAGGTGCAGTATATAATCCCCCCCTCATTAGGTGCAGTATAGTTCCCCCACATTAGGTGCAGTATAGTTCCTCACATTAGGTGCAGTATAGTTCCCCCACATTAGGTGCAGTATAGTTCTCCCCATATTAGGTGCAGTATAGTTCCCTCCACATTAGGTGCAGTATAGTTCTCCCCACATTAGGTGCAGTATAGTTCTCCCCACATTAGGTGCAGTATAGTTCCCCCACATTAGGTGCAGTGTAGTCCCACACATTGGTGCAGTATAGTTCTCCCCACATTAGGTGCAGTATAGTTCTCCCCACATTAGGTGCAGTATAGTTCCCCCACATTAGGTGCAGTATAGTTCCCCACATTAGGTGCAGTATAGTTCCCCACATTAGGTGCAGTATAGTTCTCCCCACATTAGGTGCAGTATAGTTCCCTCCACATTAGGTGCAGTATAGTTCTCCCCACATTAGGTGCAGTATAGTTCCCCCACATTAGGTGCAGTATAGATCCCCCACATTAGGTGCAGTATAGTTCTCCCCACATTGGTGCAGTATAGTTCCCCACATTAGGTGCAGTATAGTCCCACACATTGGTGCAGTATAGTTCCCCACATTAGGTGCAGTATAGTTCCCTCCACATTAGGTGCAGTATAGTTCTCCCCACATTAGGTGCAGTATAGTCCCCCACATTAGGTGCAGTATAGTTCCCCACATTAGGTGCAGTATAGATCCCCCACATTAGGTGCAGTATAGTTCTCCCCACATTGGTGCAGTATAGTTCCCCACATTAGGTGCAGTATAGTTCCCTCCACATTAGGTGCAGTATAGTTCCCCCACATTAGGTGCAGTATAGTTCCCTCCACATTAGGTTGGCTGTATAGTTCTCCCCACATTAGGTGCAGTATAGTTCCCCACATTAGGTGCAGTATAGTTCCCTCCACATTAGGTGCAGTATAGTTCTCCCCACATTAGGTGCAGTATAGTTCCCCCACATTAGGTGCAGTATAGTTCCCCCACATTAGCTGCAGTATAGTTCCCCACATTAGGTGCAGTATAGTCCCACACATTGGTGCAGTATAGTCCCCAGGCCCGTCGCTACCGGACCGGCAAACCAAGCAATTGCTTGGGGCCCCGAGCTGGCTGGGGGGCCCCGAGCAGAGCCGGTGCTTGCCCGTCCTGTAGCGACGGGACACTTCGGGGGGCCCGCACATTTCACCAAAATTACATTTTTGATGGGCGCGGGCCCCTTAAGAAACAAAGCAGGGCCGGCACCGGACAGGTCAGGGGATGATTGGAGTAGAGACGTCACGTGCCCCGCGCAGGCACGCACGTCTACGCCAATCACCTGACCTGTCCCTGCTTGCGTCCCCGCGGGAACCTCCAGCATCCTCCGTGCAGTGACAGGAGCAGCAGCAGACTCCCGCCTCTGCAACGATCCCCGGCAGGGTAAGTAAACTGGCGCGGGGGGCCCGGGGGATTGTATGGTTGTCAGGGGACTGCAATGGTGATGAGAGGTGTTTGTGTGTGGGGGGGGGGGGGGGGGTGTCATGGGGGTCATGGGGGTCATGAGAGATGCAGGAGGGGTGTTATGGGGGTCATGAGAGATGCAGGGGGTGTTATGGGGGTCATGAGAGATGCAGGAGGGGTGTTATGGGGGTCATGAGAGATGCAGGAGGGGTGTTATGGGGGTCATGAGAGATGCAGGAGGGGTGTTATGGGGGTCATGAGAGATGCAGGAGGGGTGTTATGGGGTTCATGAGAGATGCAGGGGGGTGTTATGGGGGTCATGAGAGATGCAGGGGGGTGTTATGGGGGTCATGAGAGATGCAGGGGGTGTTATGGGGGTCATGAGAGATGCAGGGGGTGTTATGGGGATCATGAGAGATGCAGTGGGGGTGTTATGGGGGTCATGAGAGATGCAGGGGGTGTTATGGGGGTCATGAGAGATGCAGGGGGGTGTTATGGGGGTCATGAGAGATGCAGGGGGTGTTATGGGGGTCATGAGAGATGCAGGGGAGTGTTATGGGGATCATGAGAGATGCAGTGGGGTGTTATGGGGGTCATGAGAGATGCAGGGGGGTGTTATGGGGGTCATGAGAGATGCAGGAGGGGTGTTATGGGGGTCATGAGAGATGCAGGGGGGTGTTATGGGGGTCATGAGAGGTGCCCCCCCCCCTGCACCTCTCCTCATCCCCCCCCCCCCCGGTTATAATAGTGATGAGGAGAGGTGGGGGGGGGGGGGGGGAGTTATAGTAATAATGAGGAGAGGTATATGTATATATGATGTGTATGCATGTGTGGCAGTATTGTATTCAGTGGATGCAGTGTGGAGCAGCATTATATTCAGGGTACAGGGTGTGGCAGCATTATATTCAGGGGTACAGTGTGTGGCAGTATTATATTCAGGGGTACAGTGTGTGGAAGCATTATATTCAGGGTACAGTGTGTGGCAGTATTATTTTCAGGGTACAGTGTGTGGCAGTATTATTTTCAGGGTACAGTGTGTGGCAGTATTATTTTCAGGGTACAGTGTGTGGAAGCATTATATTCAGTGGATACAGTGTGGAGCAGCATTATATTCAGGGTACAGTGTGTGGCAGCATTATATTCAGGGTACAGTGTGTGGCAGAATTATAGTCAGGGTACAGTGTGAGGCAGCATTATATTCAGGGTACAGTGTGAGGCAGCATTATATTCAGGGTACAGTGTGTGGAAGCATTATATTCAAGGTACAGTGTGAGGCAGCATTATCTTCAGGGTACAGTGTGGGGCAGTATATTATTTAGAGTACACTTTCTGGCAAGGTTATAATGATTACTGTCTTCATGCAGAGGATGAGGATCTGCTGACAGTGAGGAGCCAATGATGCCTGGATGTCAGACTCTGCAGAGAAGATGGAGCTGGAGGAAGACCTGGTCTCTGGACCAGATAAAGAAGAAAAGATAACAGAGAAGATATCACTCAAGTCAGAAGACGTCACTCAGGTCACTATCATTGTGTATTCTCCTGACTGTCCCATCAGAGCTGTAGTCACTTGTAAGTTCTGCAGTGATGATGGGTAAAACTGTGTCCAATCTGTGGCTCTTCAGCTGTTACAAAACTACAACTCCCATTGCCAGAGGCTCTCCAGAATGATGGGAGTTTTAGCTTTCCAACAGCTGGAGAACCATTTTAACCGAGGTGATCGGTGGGGGTCTCAGCAGTCAAACCCCCACCAAAAAAATGGCCCGGGAGGGGGGGGGGTCTGGACAGCGGGTATGGGTAGGGAACACTGCTGCACCTAATGTGGGGGGAAGACTGCCTACCTAATGTGGGGGGAAGACTGCCTACCTAATGTAGGGGGAACACTGCTGCACCTAATGTGCGTCGTATTGACGTTCGCTCATGTTGCGCTCCCAGAATTCAAGGGTCGGCGTTACTATGGAGGGGGGGGCCTCCATGTCCATTTTGCTTGGGGCCCCCAAATTCCTTCAAACGGCCCTGATAGTCCCCCACATTAGGTGCAGTATAGTTCCCCACATTAGGTGCAGTATAGTCCCACACATTGGTGCAGTATAGTCCCCCACATTAGGAGCAGTATAGCTCTCCACATTAGGTGCAGTATAGCTCTCCACATTAGGTGCAGTATAGCTCTCCACATTAGGTGCAGTATAGTTCTCCACATTAGGTGCAGTATAGTTCTCCACATTAGGTGCAGTATAGTTCCCCCACATTAGGTTGGCAGTATAGTTCCCCCACATTAGGTTGGCAGTATAGTTCCCCCACATTAGGTTGGCAGTATAGTTCCCCCACATTAGGTTGTCAGTATAGTTCCCCACATTAGGTGCAGTATAATTCCCCACATTAGGTGCAGTATACAGTAGTTCCCCCACATGAGGTGCAGTATAATTCCCCACATTAGGTGCAGTATACAGTAGTTCCCCCACATTAGGTGCAGTATACAGTAGTTCCCCCACATTAGTTGCAGTATACAGTAGTTCCCCCGCATTAGGTGCAGTATAATTCCCCCCATTAGGTGCAGTATACAGTAGTTCCCCACATTAGGTGCAGTATACAGTAGTTCTCCCACATTAGGTGCAGTATACAGTAGTTCCCCCACATTAGGTGCAGTGTAGTTCCCCCACATTAGGTGCAGTATAGTTCCCCACATTAGGTGCAGTATAGTTCCCCCACATTAGGTGCAGTATAGTTCCCCACATTAGGTGCAGTATAGTTCCCCCACATTAGGTGCAGTGTAGTTCCCCCACATTAGGTGCAGTATAGTTCCCCCACATTAGGTGCAGTATAGCTCTCCACATTAGGTGCAGTATAGTTCTCGACATTAGGTGCAGTATAGTTCCCCCACATTAGGTGCACTATAGTTCCCCCACATTAGGTTGGCAGTATAGTTCCCCCACATTAGGTTGGCAGTATAGTTCCCCACATTAGGTGCAGAATAGTTCCCCACATTAGGTGCAGTATAGTCCCTCCACATTAGGTGCAGTATACAGTAGTTCCCCACATTAGGTGCAGTATACAGTAGTTCCCCACATTAGGTGCAGTATACAGTAGTTCCCCACATTAGGTGCAGTATACAGTAGTCCCCCCACATTAGGTGCAGTATACAGTAATCCCCCCACATTAGGTGCAGTATACAGTAATCCCCCCACATTAGGTGCAGTATACAGTAGTCCCCCCACATTAGGTGCAGTATACAGTAGTCCCCCCAAATTAGGTGCAGTATTCAGTAGTTCCCCACATTAGGTGCAGTATACAGTAGTTCCCCACATTAGGTGCAGTATACAGTAGTCCCCCCACATTAGGTGCAGTATACAGTAATCCCCCCACATTAGGTGCAGTATACAGTAATCCCCCCACATTAGGTGCAGTATACAGTAGTTCCCCACATTAGGTGCAGTATACAGAAGTTCCCCCACATTAGGTGCAGTATACAGTAGTTCCCCCACATTAGGTGCAGTATAATTCCCCACATTAGGTGCAGTATACAGTAGTTCCCCCACATTAGGTGCAGTATACAGTAGTTCCCCCACATTAGGTGCAGTATACAGTAATTCCCCCGCATTAGGTGCAGTATAATTCCCCCCATTAGGTGCAGTATACAGTAGTTCACCACATTAGGTGCAGTATACAGTAGTTCCCCCACATTAGGTGCAGTATACAGTAGTTCCCCCACATTAGGTGCAGTATAGTTCCCCACATTAGGTACAGTATAGTTCCCCCACATTAGGTGCAGTATAGTTCCCCCACATTAGGTGCAGTGTAGTTCCCCCACATTAGGTGCAGTGTAGTTCCCCCACATTAGGTGCAGTGTAGTTCCCCCACATTAGGTGCAGTGTAGTTCCCCCACATTAGGTGCAGTGTAGTTCCCCCACATTAGGTGCAGTGTAGTTCCCCCACATTAGGTGCAGTGTAGTTCCCCCACATTAGGTGCAGTGTAGTTCCCCCACATTAGGTGCAGTGTAGTTCCCCCACATTAGGTGCAGTGTAGTTCCCCCACATTAGGTGCAGTGTAGTTCCCCCACATTAGGTGCAGTGTAGTTCCCCCACATTAGGTGCAGTGTAGTTCCCCCACATTAGGTGCAGTGTAGTTCCCCCACATTAGGTGCAGTGTAGTTCCCCCACATTAGGTGCAGTGTAGTTCCCCCACATTAGGTGCAGTGTAGTTCCCCCACATTAGGTGCAGTGTAGTTCCCCCACATTAGGTGCAGTGTAGTTCCCCCACATTAGGTGCAGTGTAGTTCCCCCACATTAGGTGCAGTGTAGTTCCCCCACATTAGGTGCAGTGTAGTTCCCCCACATTAGGTGCAGTATAGTTCCCCCACATTAGGTGCAGTATAGTTCCCCCACATTAGGTGCAGTATAGTTCCCCCACATTAGGTGCAGTATAGTTCCCCCACATTAGGTTGGCAGTATAGTTCCCCCACATTAGGTTGGCAGTATAGTTCCCCCACATTAGGTCGGCAGTATAGTTCCCCCACATTAGGTCGGCAGTATAGTTCCCCCACATTAGGTCGGCAGTATAGTTCCCCACATTAGGTGCAGTATAGTCTCCCACATTAGGTGCAGTATACAGTAGTCCCTCCACATTAGGTGCAGTATACAGTAGTCCCTCCACATTAGGTGCAGTATACAGTAGTTTCCCACATTAGGTGCAGTATACAGTAGTCCCCCCACATTAGGTGGAGTATACAGTAGTTCCCCACATTAGGTGCAGTATACAGTAGTCCCCCCACATTAGGTGCAGTATACAGTAGTCCCCCCACATTAGGTGCAGTATACAGTAGTCCCCCCCCACATTAGGTGCAGTATACAGTAGTCCCCCCCCACATTAGGTGCAGTATACAGTAGTCCCCCCACATTAGGTGCAGTATACAGTAGTTCCCCACATTAGGTGAAGTACAGTAGTTTCCCCACATTAGGTGCAGTATACAGTAGTTGCCCCACATTAGGTGCAGTATACAGTAGTCCTCCCACATTAGGTGCAGTATACAGTAGTTCCCCACATTAGGTGCAGTATACAGTAGTTCCCCACATTAGGTGAAGTACAGTAGTTTCCCCACATTAGGTGCAGTATACAGTAGTTCCCCCACATTAGGTGCAGTATAGTTCCCCCACATTAGGTGCAGTATAGTTCCCTCACATTAGGTGCAGTATAATTCCCCACATTAGGTGCAGTATAGTTCCCCCACATTAGGTGCAGTATAATTCCCCACATTAGGTTCAGTATAGTTCCCCCACATTAGGTGCACTATAATTCCACCACATTTGGTGCAGTATAGATCCCCACATTAAGTGACTGCACTTAATGTGGGGGAACTATACTGCACCAAATGTGGTGGAATTATAGTGCAACTAATGTTCCCCTACAGACATACAGCCTTCAGCCATATACAATGTATGGCTGGAGGCTGTATGCCTGTTTACTGCCCCACTTGAGTATTCCGACCACCGCTCCTGGATCACGATCTACTGCTATGGCCTATGGGCCATCCCGGTCACGATCTACTGCTATGGCCTATGGGCCATCCCGGGAGCAGCGGTCGGAACACTGAAGATGACCGCAGGTCACTTACCATACCCGCACGTCCTCCTCACAGCTGCGCTCTGCTGTACTGTTGCTATGGGCGCACGCACGTGACGTCAGTGCCGTCACTGCGTGCGCTTCCTCCCAACGGCCCCAGCGTTTTTAAAGTTAACGCGGGGCCGCTATGAAGTAAACGGGGCATCCTTGTGGCCTGAAAAGATTTTTCGGGACACAGGGATGTCCCGAATGTGACGGGGCCCCCCTGCGGGCACGGGGCCCGGAGCTGATCACTGTTTTAAAGTTGCCCCCCTGCTAATCTTTAACAAGAAGCCAACGCTGCGGCCACTTTAAAACAGTTGCCCCCCCCCCCCTACTGAGCAGACGGCAGGACCCCTGGGGGATGGGGGCCCTAGGCAATTGCCTGGTTTGCCCCGCCATAACACCGGCCCTGCTTATAATGAAAAATGGCAGCAATGTTTTAAAAAGGCTATATGTGAAAATCCGGTATATTGATAGCAATATTAACAATAATGCCAGTATACAAGGAGAAAAATTATCACCATACATATTACCATGATACTGTTACTGACCAAATCCTGTATGTTGAGAGTAATATTACCAATAATACCAGTATACAAGGAGGAATATTATCCCCATACATATTACCATCATACTGTTACTAGCCAAATCCTGTATACTGAAACCAATATTACCAGTATACAAGGAGGAATATTATGCCCATACATATTACCGTCATACTGTTACTGACCAAATCCTGTGAATTGACATTGAAATTATCAATATCACTATACAAGGGACAAGTAATATCGCCACATCATGACCAGTATCACCGCAGAATGACTAATATCCCCGCACTGCTACTGAAAAAAATCCACTAGGCAGAGACCAAGGTTAACTCCATACAGTGATCATATACAGATAGATACCAACACTACAAAGGTGCCCCCCTTCCCTCTCCCCTTCTTAGCTAAGTAAATGTTCAGCCTTAATATATTAGGTAGGTAGGCAGGCTTCTTCCCACTTCTACCTCCATTCCACATTAGGCTGTATTCACCCCACGATTGTTACATACGGGACCGGATCCGATAGGGATATGTGAAAACCAGGCACTCCCGTATCTCAGCCGGACCCGGCCCCCATCTCATCTCATTTGAATGAGCCGACCGGAGTCAAATAGTGACTCCGGTCGGCTTATTTTTGCCCCATATCCGGTTTTGTGACCAGACTTAAAACCGTGGTATACTACAGTTTTAAGTACGGTCACAAATCTGGATACGGGGCAAAACTGAGCCGACTGGAGTCATTATCTGACTCCGGTCGGCTCCTTCAAACGAGATGTGGTCCGGGTCCGGCTGAGATACGGGAGCGCCTGGTTTTCACATCTCCCAGCCAGATCCGGTTTGTAACAATTGTGGTGTGAATGCAGCCTTAGCTAGATATATCTCTCTCCACCCAGGGCAGAACTGGGGCTAAAAACCAACCCTGAAAAAATGATCATACCAGCCCCACAGCATTGTGTCATTGTGGCAGCCGCCGGCAGCAGGGAAGGGACAGGGAAGCCTGACATTTGATTTGCCAGGCCTCCATAAGAAAGCTATGTTGTGGCAGAAATGTGGTATTAACGCTTGGGGAAGATAGTATATAAAAAACCCTCTCTTCCTTGCTCTTGCGCTACCGCCAGAATCACGAAATTCAGTTCCCAGTGTCCAGCGCTTCTGGGTTAGGTGACGTTACACAGCTGCTCATTCAGTTATGGGCCGAAGCAATGTCCAGCCTCAGCCTCTGATTGGATGGCTAGTTATATGACGTCACCTGACCCGGAAGTGCCAGATACCAGGAACACAATTCCAGTAGTAGTGCAGAAGCCAGGAATGTAACTGTATAGGGACTAGGACTACAAACTGTGGACTGCTAGTTGTTCCAAAAATGGTCTGGGCATGCTGGGAGTTGTAGTTTTGCTGGGAGTTTTAGTTAAGCAACAGCTGGAGGTCCACAGTTTGGAGACCATTGGCATAGGGAGAGATGCGTCACCCGCCCCGCTGGGACCAGCCCCAGGGACTCATTTCCGGGGTTTCAGCAGGATTTTCAATCTAAGATGACTCTGAATGACCGAGTGTCTCAGTGTTTTTCCTGGTGTCCTGGGATCGTGATGTCTGCACCAGTTTTATGCTGCCCGATGTTTAGGCAGAATAACTGATAAAACATTCCCCTTAACTGTAGTTATATATAAAACAATATTTATTATTTTTCATTAACTAACAACTTAAATTGCAATAAAAGAAAACCAAAGTGCCCTCTCTTACAAAGTAGTAACAGCAGGTCTTCTCAGTGGCGTCTCTAGGGGGGGGGGGGGCAGAGGGGGCCACGGCCCCCCCTATATCATGATTGGCCCCCCTTGTGCCCCCCCTAGCAGCAGTAGGTCACTAGCAGCTCTCATGGCTATCAGGGGGTACAGCTAGTTCACCAGTAAGGGGCCCGAGCCCCCGCCCCCCCGGAGCCATCTTTTTTATATAAACCTTCAGCCTGTAGAGGAGTGTACAGAGGGGTTTAGAGGAGTGTACATGAGTGACAGATGGGTGTACATGGGTGACAGAGGGGTGTAGAGGAGTGTACATGGGTGACAGATGGGTGTACATGGGTGACAGAGGGGTATAGAGGAGTGTACATGGGTGACAGAGGGGTGTAGAGGAGTGTACATGGGTGACAGAGGGGTGTAGAGGAGTGTACATGGGTGACAGAGGGGTGTAGAGGAGTGTGCACCCTAAAGCACAAACTCATGCCGCACACGCGTGTGTGTGTTTATATAGATATATATATATATATATATATATATAAATGTCGAAAAAAATGCAGCACTACTTTACCACAGTAGGCGGGTGCCAGCTCCTCAGGCTCGATCACAGCCAATTGATAACTTCAAAAATGGTGCGGCACTCCAAATATCCAAAAAATAACTATTTATTCCACATGTCAAACAGTGCGACGTTTCAGCCCCTCTTGCTTGCATGCACACATACATAAACAGACCTACACTCATATAAATATCAATACAAACAAAATGAAAAACTTTATTAAAACTTTTTTGGGGATTGGAGGCTTTTTTTTTAGATTGGAGGCTCCATTATACATACACTGTACAGCAATCATACCTCCATTATACATACACTGTACAGCAATCATACATCCATTATACATACACTGTACAGCAATCATACCTCCATTATACATACACTGTACAGCAATCATACCTCCATTATACATACACTGTACAGCAATCATACATTCAGTATACATACACTGTACAGCAATCATACCTCCATTATACATACACTGTACAGCAATCATACATCCATTATACATACACTGTACAGCAATCATACATCCATTATACATACACTGTACAGCAACCATACCTCCATTATACATACACTGTACAGCAATCATACCTCCATTATACATACACTGTACAGAAATCATACATTCATTATACATACACTGTACAGCAATCATACCTCCATTATACATACACTGTACAGCAATCATACATCCATTATACATACACTGTACAGCAATCATACATCCATTATACATACACTGTACAGCAATCATACATCCATTATACATACACTGTACAGCAACCATACCTCCATTATACATACACTGTACAGCAATCATACATTCATTATACATACACTGTACAGCAATCATACCTCCATTATACATACACTGTACAGCAATCATACATTCATTATACATACACTGTACAGCAATCATACATACATTATACATACACTGTACAGCAAGCATACCTCCATTATACATACACTGTACAGCAATCATACATTCAGTATACATACACTGTACAGCAATCATACATCCATTATACATACACTGTACAGCAAGCATACCTCCATTATACATACACTGTACAGCAAGCATACCTCCATTATACATACACTGTACAGCAATTATACCTCCATTATACATACACTGTACAGAAATCATACATTCATTATACATACACTGTACAGCAATCATACCTCCATTATACATACACTGTACAGCAATCATACATCCATTATACATACACTGTACAGCAATCATACCTCCATTATACATACACTGTACAGCAATCACACATTCATTATACATACACTGTACAGCAATCATACCTCCATTATACATACACTGTACAGCAATCATACATCCATTATACATACACTGTACAGCAAGCATACCTCCATTATACATACACTGTACAGCAATCATACATTCAGTATACATACACTGTACAGCAATCATACATCCATTATACATACACTGTACAGCAAGCATACCTCCATTATACATACACTGTACAGCAAGCATACCTCCATTATACATACACTGTACAGCAAGCATACATCCATTATACATACACTGTACAGCAAGCATACCTCCATTATACATACACTGTACAGCAAGCATACATTTATTATACATACACTGTACAGCAATCATACATCCATTATACATACACTGTACAGCAATCGTACCTCTATTATACATACACTGTACAGCAATCATACATCCATTATACATACACTGTACAGCAAGCATACCTCCATTATACATACACTGTACAGCAATCATACATTTATTATACATACACTGTACAGCAATCATACATCCATTATACATACACTGTACAGCAATCATACATCCATAATGCATACACTGTACAGCAATCATACATCCATTATACATACACTGTACAGCAAGCATACCTCCATTATACATACACTGTACAGCAATCATACATTCATTATACATACACTGTACAGCAATCATACATCCATTATACATACACTGTACAGCAATCATACATCCATTATACATACACTGTACAGCAATCATACATCCATTATACATACACTGTACAGCAATCATAAATCCATTATACTTACACTGTACAACAATCATACCTCCATTATACATACACTGTACAGCAAGCATACCTCCATTATACATACACTGTACAGCAATCATAAATCCATTATTCATACACTGTACAGCAATCATACATCCATTATACATACACTGTACAGCAATCATACATCCATTATACATACACTGTACAGCAAGCATACATTCATAATACATACACAGTGACTGTACAGCAATCATACATCCATTATACATACACTGTACAGCAATCATACATTCATTATACATACACTGTACAGCAATCATACATTCATTATACATACACTGTGTCTGTACAGCAATCATACATCCATTATACATACACTGTACAGCAAGCATACCTCCATCATACATACACTGTACAGCAATCATACATTCAGTATACATACACTGTACAGCAATCATACATTCATTATACATACACTGTACAGCAAGCATGCCTCCATTATACATACACTGTACAGCAAGCATACCTCCATTATACATACACTGTACAGCAATCATACATTCATTATACATACACTGTACAGCAATCATACATCCATTATACATACATCGTACAGCAATCATACATCCATTATACATACACTGTACAGCAATCATACATCCATTATACATACACTGTACAGCAAGCATACCTCCATTATACATACACTGTACAGCAATCATACATTCATTATACATACACTGTACAGCAATAATACATCCGTTATACATACACTGTACAGCAATCATACATTCATTATACATACACTGTACAGCAATCATACATCCATTATACATACACTGTACAGCAAGCATACCTCCATTATACATACACTGTACAGCAATCATACATTCATTATACATACACTGTACAGCAATCATACATTCATTATACATACACTGTACAGCAATCATACATCCATTATACATACACTGTACAGCAATCATACATTCATTATACATACACTGTACAGCAATCATACATCCATTATACATACACTGTACAGCAATCATACATCCATTATACATACACTGTACAGCAATCACACATCCATTATACATACACTGTACAGCAAGCATACCTCCATTATACATACACTGTGCAGCAATCATACATCCATTATACATACACTGTACAGCAATCATACATCCATTATACATACACTGACTGTACAGCAATCATACATCCATTATACATACACTGTGACTGTATAGCAATCAAACATCCATTATACATACACTGTACAGCAAGCGTACCTCCATTATACATACACTGTGACTGTACAGCAATCATACATCCATTATACATACACTGTACAGCAAGCATACCTCCATTATACATACCCTGTGACTGTACAGCAATCATACATCCATTATACATACACTGTACAGCAATCATACATCCATTATACATACACTGTACAGCAAGCATACCTCCATTATACATACACTGTACAGCAATCATACCTCCATTATACATACACTGTACAGCAATCATACCTCCATTATACATACACTGTACAGCAATCATACCTCCATTATACATACACTGTACAGCAAGCATACCTCCATTATACATACACTGTACAGCAAGCATACCTCCATTATACATACACTGTGACTGTACAGCAATCATACATCCATCATACATACACTGTACAGCAAGCATACCTCCATTATACATAAACTGTACAGCAATCATACATCCATTATACATACACTGTGACTGTACAGCAATCATACATCCATTATACATACACTGTGACTGAACAGCAAGCATACCTCCATTATACATACACTGACTGTACAGCAATCATACATCCATTATACATACACTATACAGCAAGCATACCTCCATTATACATACACTGTACAGCAAGCATACCTCCATTATACATACACTGTACAGCAAGCATACCTCCATTATACATACACTGTATAGCAATCATACCTCCATTATACATACACTGTACAGCAAGCATACCTCTATTATACATACACTGTACAGCAATCATACCTCCATTATACATACACTGTGACTGTACAGCAATCATACATCCAATCCATTAATAATGGATTGGATGTATGATTGTTGTACAGTCACAGACACAGTGTATGTATAATGGATGTATGATTGCTGTACAGTGTATGTATAATGGACAGGGCTGTCTTTAATTTTGATTGGACCCTGGGCAAGCAATTTTTTTGGGGGGCCCCCCGGTCCCCCACCCCCATCCCACACACACTCGGGATCAGTACAGGATCAGTAATGTAATGTATGTACACAGTGACCTCACCAGCAGAATAGTGAGTACAGCTCTGGAGAGAAGGTGTGTTCTGCTGAGCTCCAGAGTTTCCCAGAGAAGCAGTGATTTTCTTCCACCCCTCCCCAGGTGTGTGGCAGACACCTGGGTAGGTTTTCCTGCTATGGAGCCCCGGGAAGCTGGGGCTTCATCTTGCACCCCCCCCCCCCCGTTCTCGGCTGGCGGGGTGTGCAAAGGAAAATGCAACAGCCAGTAGTCAGGATGGGGTGAGGAGATCCACCAGGGTCCACAGCCATGTGGGGCCCCCTCCCCGACCTCAGCTGGGAGCTGCAAAGCTTCCAGCAGAAGCTCATCCAGGCAGCGGAGTGGAAAGTCTGCATCATAGTTACATAGTTACAAAGTTACATAGTTAGTATGGTTGAAAAAAGACATACGTCCATCAAGTCCAACCAGGGGATTGAAGGGAAGGATGTAAGGGGATAAGGGAAAGGGATGTAGTTTTATAATTCTGCATAAGCTTTAATGTTATTTTGTTCCAGGAATGTATCTAACCCTGTTTTAAAGCTGTTAATTGTTCCTGCTGTGACCAGTTCCTGAGGTAGACCGTTCCATAAATTCACAGTCCTCACGGTAAAGAAGGCGTGCCGCCCCTTTAGACTAAACCTTTTCTTTTCCAGACGGAGGGAGTGCCCCCTCGTCCTTTGGGGGGGTTTAACCTGGAACAGTTTTTCTCCATATTTTTTGTATGGGCCATTAATATACTTATATACGTTTATCATATCCCCATATCCAGCCTGTTTCCTCAGAACCCCAGCAATGGGGGGTAAAGGGGCCCAAAGAATCCCTGGCCAGCTTTGGGTCCAAAATCCAGGCCAAGATGGCTCAGTATGAACAGCTCGGAAAACAACTAAGAGGCCTCAGAGAGGAGCTGAAGTTTGCAAGACTGTTGAGACCCAATTAGCTCCGAGCAGGCTATAACTACCCCTCCCCCTTACTACAATAATTAATTAAATAATAACTGACACAACAACAATTCAACTTTTCCGTGGGTGGGGATCGGCCACAGCTTTATTTATAAAATTACTTATATAAATAACAATTTAACTGTAACAAAGACACCGATTGGCTTCTTGCCAACCCGAGAGGTGCTGCCACACTATCCTGTGTGGAGGTCTACCCCGGGTTGACCCCGCTTTCACCGTCTTCTTACCGCCAAGCTGTGACTTACAATAAACAGAGATACAAAAAGGGAGGGAGGGAGGGCAAAACTCCGGGTCCTGGGCAGATTGAGGGGGGAAGGGAGGCACCACAGCTATAAATACCCAGGGGAGGGCCTTTGAAAGCCCGGGAAACTATTAGACCCCTGATTGGTGCACTCCTTCCCCCCCACCCATGGGACATACCACTATAGTTAGCAACAAGTTTTTACAGGCGGGGGAGGGGGCTAAAAAACATTGCCTGTATATTTCTTAACCCCTTAACTGCTCACCAGTCAGGGGGCAAGCTAGTTATGCACAGCTTGCCCCTCCAGACTGTTGAGACCCAATTAGCTCCGAGCTGGCTATAACTACCCCTCCCCCTTACTACAATAATTAATTAAATAATAACTGACACAACAACAATTCAACTTTTCCGTGGGTGGGGATCGGCCACAGCTTTATTTATAAAATTACTTATATAAATAACAATTTAACTGTAACAAAGACACCGATTGGCTTCTTGCCAACCCAAGAGGTGCTGCCACACTGTCCTGTGTGGAGGTCTACCCCGGGTTGACCCCGCTTTCACCGTCTTCACCGTCCACCCAAGAGATACTGGATAGCCAACACCTGGGGCCAACTCAGCCCCCCGAACACACCCAACACATTTCCTCTCCAGGAAAGTCGCCCAACACATTTCCTCTCCAGGAAAGTCGCCCAACACATTTCCTCTCCAGGAAAGTCGCCCAACACATTTCCTCTCCAGGAAAGTCGCCCAACACATAACCTCTCCAGGAAATCCGAGGTACCTGCCGCCAGGTCCTATGTTTTTGCATTTTATTTTATTTTTTGTAATTTTTATTTTTTTTGTATTCACTAACTCTTGTGTGAACTCATTTCTCATTTCTCGCCCATACACCGAAGAGTGCCGCAGCACTCGCACCACCTTGCGGAAAGCCGCTCGCAAAACAAAAACACATGTGGGAAACATCAAACTGGGCGAAAATAGCAACGCAACAAGCAGATCGCCCGCGCCCCACGCGCTGCGCTACCCTCTCCGGAAACTGAGCCCTCTCCGCCGACACCGACACAAAAAGAGAGCGAATCCCAAACTCACAACACCCCCTCCTACAAAGAGAAGCCAAAACCCAAAACAGACAATCGAGGGCGGGGAGCATAAAAGAAAAAGAGGTGGGGGGGGAGGCCCCCACCGCAGTCCAATCAACAATAGGACGACAACAGGAAAAAACAGTCATTCGTGGACCCTCATGCAGCACAAGCTGTGTGTCCCAGATCGCCTAAGCAATCTCGGACCGACGGACCTGAAAACGCACAAAATAGGCACCCAAAAAACACATCAGACACCCAAGTGTCATGGAAGGAGACGAGGAGAAAGAAAGTGCCCCATCCACCTAGCCCCGAAAAAAGCCAGCGCAAAACCTCGGATCAGAAAAAACGACGCAAAAGCGACAACCAAAAATCCGACCCACAGCCGCCACCAAGCGACCCAAAAACTGATAGGAAAAAATGGTCGCCGACAGCAAGGCCACCCGCTCACGGGCCCAGCCCCTAGGTATACACCAACATCCCACCAACCGCAAAGCAGAAAAGAAAAATCACCCCCCGTCATGCGGCAACCTCACCCCACTGGATCGCAGCACAGTGGGAAAGCACCCTTTTTTTTTTTTTTTTTTTTTTGCACTGAGTAGTAGGTGATTCACATGAACAGGTGAAGATACCCAGCGTCACATACTAAGAATGTTAATTGGATACATGCAGAATACAGCCCAAATCTCGAACGTCCTTGGATAGGAGACACAGCAGTTAACTTATTTTATCACAGCCTATCAAAACGAAATAGGAAGTCAAACAGCAGAACCTTGTAGGTACAAAAAACAAAACCCCTATCCACAGACACACTTGGAACCTTCGGGACCCTCCTTGACTGTAGACATCCCGGCCTCCACACCAACCCCAACTACTCGCAAGCGCCTCACCGTGAGTGCGACCAAGTCGCAGGAGCCACTAAAGCGGACCAAGAAATACACCAATCTCCACGATGACCCACAGGCCGAAAATTTAACCACAACTGTATCACTCAGTCCTACCCCGGGACCCGAACCCGAGGTGGTCTCCCATTCCACAGCCACATGAGCAAACCTTCCGACTCCACCCGAGGGAGCAACCTCCGGAACCACTGCCAGAGAACGGGACAAAGCGTCAACACCCAATACCGACCCCAGGGAGTACAGCCGCAAAATAAACCTTATCTCCAAACAGCGAAGCACTAGGTGCAACAAGCCGAGCGCAGGAAGAAAGCCGAAAGAAAGAAATAATAACAGTGACAACGCCCCAAATGTCAGACCGACAAAACGCCCCCGATCACTCAAATCACACCCAAAAAAGAAAAGCATCACCAAATTATAGCGCAATCAAGCACAGGGGCCACGCCAACCCACACAGTACCGTTACAATCCTAGAACATGAACTGCTGAAGCAAGCACCCAAAGTCCCACAACCAACACCAAAGGAAAAAGCACAAACAAAAAACCCAAGCATGGCAGAAACCCACTGACTACCAAGACACCCAGTAGTAAACCACCCTGCAGCACCACTGGAAAACCAAAACACCACACCAACAACCAACCAAACCAGCCACACCCGGGAACAGAGCGAGCTCTCCATGAGCTGCAACGGGGGACTGAAAGCAGGCCTGTCCACTGCATCACGCCTGAAAAAAACCCAACCAACCGGAACGTCAGCCCTTAGTGCACCAGGGGCACATATGCGGGGGCACAGATACCACACACCCTCGGCGGCCAGAGACAACCTGCAGGAAAAAACTCCGCCCTGAACCACATTCCACGTGGAACATTCAGTAAACCAGCAAGGACCGGAACCGGGGCACATAGCGAGCCCTGAAGAAACCAAAACAGAGAAAACGCAATTACTCCCTGACCATAGGAAAGCAGCAAACCAAGGCCAACAAGGCATGCGGAAGACATGCTAATCTCCTCAAAATCGTTCCAATTTTAACATACATGCTGCCGAAGCGAGCACAAAATATGGACGCTTCACAAATTTGCATGTCAGCCTTGCAGCAACAAACCACACCCCAACAAGTGTAGAGCACAGGAGAATCACCCTCCGGAATACCACCACGAACAGAAGAAACCACACAGGCAAGACAAACGGAGACACAAGCAAAACCTACCCCCAGAGACTCAAGCGAAACCTACCCTCCGCCACATCAGCCAAAGCACCCAGCACGACATACAGGAGTCCCAGCCTACATGAGATTGGGCGAAACAGGAAAAAACAGCAGACAAATATACTAGGACAATGGAGCAGCGGAGAGAGACTACAACTTAAGATGGAGAGATAAACCAAACAAAGGGGGAGAAAACCCAAAGAAACAAAACCGTGACTGGGTGGCAGCCACCGATTCAGGAAAAGGAACATGCCTACGGGAGCTAAGTCAGCAAAACCCCGGCCACCTAGAGCGTAAGGCCAAAAGACCACACACCCAAGCGCGCACCGCAGAAAATGATACCCTACCAAAGCACCCCGTCAAGAAGAGACGTACCCAACTCACAACCAGAGACCAACACAGATATACACCCATATCCGAGACCCAAACTCAACAAACACACGGGAACAAAAGGACGAACACTACACAGACGTAGCAATAAGCACACAAACCAGGGAAGGGGCAAAGCCCCACATCAGAAGACTCACCAATTCCAGAAAATGGAGAAGCACAACAGAGGGAGGAACCACTTCACCACCGCCGCAGGCGTGGGACAAGGCACGCTGGAGACCGCCGGGTCGCGGGCACTCGGCCGCCGCACGGAACGGCGCCGGAAACCACGCCGGGAAAACAGCAGTAGAGGACTCCGAGGGAGAACCCTGCGGGAAGAACCGAAACACCTACTCCCCGCAGGTGAACAGAAGGCCCAAAAAACACCGCCTGTGCCGCCCCCCAGGACCAGAGCGAGAGCGGCGACAAATACGTCTATGCCCCCATCCGGCCCCAGAGGGGGGAAGAGCAACACGAAATCAGGGGAGCACTCCCTACCCCTCCACGGGGGGCATTGGAGAGGCAGGAGGAAGGAGGACAGCAGTGGCAGCAGTGGGGGAAGGGGGGGGGTTGGGAACTCGGGGCAGAGAGGTGATGGGGAGGCGTGGGGGGGGCGCAATGGATGCAAGAACCATGGGGAGCACTGGAAGAGCACGAGGAAAAAGGGGGAGGGGCAGCAGCAGCAGTGGGCAGGGGGGGAGTGCTAGTGTGGTGGGGGTAAGGAGCCGGGCAATGGAGTGGGGACGGTATGAGTGCTCATATAGTTGGCGTTGTGATCTGAAGCTGTCCGCAGTACCATTGTCGTTTCGATCAGAGTTTGAGATCGCTGTTTTTCATATTTACGGTATAAAAAGGGGTCAAAAATACGCTATTTTGGACTGTGAAATTTATTTATTCAAGTAATATTACTTATTTATGTATTTTATTCATTAATTAATAAATTTGTAATGTTTTTTTTTTTTTTTTTTTATATTATACACGTACGCCATAGACGGAGCGCCTTAAATGACTATATTTATTAATTAATTTTTTTATTTTTTTATACTACGGACATGTAGGCACGTGGCGATACCACACGTGTATGTTGTTGTAATATACAGTATTTTATGTATTATTATTTTATTTATAGATTTTAATTTTTTATCATTACTATTATGGTATTTTTCTTTTCTTTTCTTTTTCTTTTTTTTTTTATTATTAATTTTTATTTTTTATTTTATTTTATGATGTGGAAAAGGGGGGTGATCAAACGTGTAAAATTGCAAGGGTTAAAAGATCTTTATTAACTTAACTATTCAAATACTTCAACAGTTTTTTTTTTTTTTTTGCAATGCTATAGCTCCCCTAGGAGCTATAACACTGCACACACTGAACCTGACACCGATCACTTGCCATGTAGTAACATGGCAATGATCGGTGTTATCAATGATTGATTGCTCAAGCCTGAATTTCAGGCTTGGAGCAATCAATTGAGGAGCGGACGCGCAGGAGGCAGGTGAGTGACCCTCCTGCTGCGTCCCAGCTGATCGGGACATCGCGATTTTATCGCGATGGTCCCAATCAGCCCGCTGAGCAGCCGGGATGCGTTCAATTACATTTTCAGACGCGGCGATGACTTTGATCGCCGCGTCTGAAAAGGTGATGCCGGACATCTGCCAGATCGGCGATGTCCGGCATTATCAGGGGTCCTGGTCGCTAATAGCAACTGGGACCCAACAGCTATAATAAGGATTATAGCTGGGGACGCGCAAATGGACGTTAATAAACGTCCATTTGCGCAAACGTTAAAGGGGGTTAAAACAGCAGCAGCCACCCAGGGGCCGCCACCTCCAGAGCGGAGGGGACAAACAGGCGGGAGGGGGGGTTATGGTAAGGACCGCAACAGGGGGGGGGAGGCAGACGAAGGGGACCGCAACAGGGGGGAAAAAAGAGACGGACGGGGCAAGTAGGTAATCAGAGCCTGCTCCAGGAGCACCCAGGAGAGAGGGATCAAAGTACAGGCAGGGGAGAGGGCAAAAGAACGGGACAGGGCTCAAAGGGATTACAGTGGGAAAGGAGGGCAGGACTGATAAGAGGTCCGCCAGCCTCCTGAACCCGCCAAGGGTGCAACAGGAGGGGAGGCCAGCTCAGCCACAAGGGAGCATGCCAGCCCTCACCCATCTGCTCCATCCAGGCCACAAATAAGGGGCAGACACATACCAGCCAGCAGTCAAAACTCCGGGTCCTGGGCAGATTGAGGGGGAAAGGGAGGCACCACAGCTATAAATACCCAGGGGAGGGCCCCTGAAAGCCCGGGAAACTATTAGACCCCTGATTGGTGCACTCCTTCCCCCCCACCCATGGGACATACCACTATAGTTAGCAACAAGTTTTTACAGGCGGGGGAGGGGGCTAAAAATCATTGCCTGTATATTTCTTAACCCCTTAACTGCTCACCAGTCAGGGGGCAAGCTAGTTATGCACAGCTTGCCCCTCCAGCTACCAAGCAAACAATGCAGCAAAGACCAAGAGGGCAGCATTTTCCACCAAGGTGAGAGCTCTGAAGAAACAGGTGGATGAGATTGTTAGGCTGAGATCGGACATTGTGGAGGGAGGTGGTATACTCAGCGAGAGACTTGTGAACAAGGATCGTTTCTCCAGCATGAAGGTCTCAGGACAAGTGAGTAACCAAGATGACTGCCAGAGTGAGGAGGAAGAGATGGAGGGAGGTGAGGAGGGGGATTAGAGTGAGGGGGATATGGATACTGGACCTGTGTGTACCACCACTACTGTTACCCCAGACCCCCCACTTACCCTCAGTGAGGACTATGTAAACCCGGCTCAGGTGGCCTTACCTCCCTCCAGTGAGGAGGATGATGATGATGATGACGGCAGTGACTGCAGTGATGGAAGCGGCTTGGCAGATGGGGGTCTCCTGCGGGCAATTGTTATGCAGGAGTCCCCCACCCGTCTGGAAAACTTTTCCTTCGGGGATGATTTGGGCCCAGAGGAGAAGGGAAAGAAGAAGAAGAAAGGAAAGGGCAAGAAGAGGAAGAAGACACAAGGAGTTAAGTTTGTCTTTTCTCCCTTCCAGCAGTCTGGGTCGGCTGAAAAGGGTGCTGGGTCCCCCAATCTGCCAGACCCCGTTTCTGTAGTGGAGCGGGGCCAGCATGGGGGATACAGTAGCGCACCCAAAATGGCCGCGGGTGCTATAGAAAAAAAAGGGCACCCTCCTGTGAGGGGGGAGGGTGTCCAGGCACCGGAAAATGGCGGCAGATTCACCCGTTCGGGGGGCGGTCCCCTGGTTGAAGTGGGCGGTACAGGTCCTGGCACCGCAGGGCACTCTCCTGTGAGGGGGGGGGGGGAGTGTCCGGGCGCTGGACCTTGTTGGTTCAGGGGGCGGTCCCCTAGGTGGCGTGGTTGATACTGGTTCTGGCGCCAGGGGGCACTCCGCTATAAAGTGGGAGGTTCCCTGCACATCAGCTGTAGCGGGAGTTAGTCCGGAGGGACAGTCTTTTTGTGAGGGGGAGTGGCCACCCATTTCAGAGGCGGAGCCTGTGTCTGCACCCAAAGACACAGGAAGAAAGAACTATGCAGCACCAATCCTGAAACCGGCAACCCTTAAACATGAAGCAAAAGACCCAGCCAGCCCAGTCTGTAACACTCCAAGGGAGAGTGAACGCAAGAGTGAAAGTGAAAGGAAAAATGTGAATAAAAATGGTAATGTGCAGAATGTGAGTTATAGTGGTGTGCATGGGAGGAGTTGTGGTAGCAGTGTTGATGAGGGGGGTGCAAGTAGTGTGCAAGAGAGGGGTGCAAGTAGTGTGCAAGAGAGGGGTGCAAGAGGAGTGCAAGAGAGGGGTGCAAGTGTAGTCCAAGAGAGGGGTGCTAGTGAAATACAGGTGAGGAGTGGTAGTGGAATGACAGAGAGAGGTGTTATGGCTGTTAAGAATAAGGGTCCAGGTTTGGCCTCTGGGTCAGTTCCTGGTTCGACTGCCCCCCCGGTAGTGGCTGCTTCTCAGAGAAGCTATGCCAGCGTCACTGCCGGGGGATCAGGGGGATCCCCATCTCCGTCTGGCTCTGGGGGTCACTTGCAACAGCGCCTCCTGGAGGCTCTACGTAGGGGAGACAGGTCAATCCATGTAGAGGGGAGGGGTGAGGTTGACCTGTCTTTTTGGATAGAAAGACATGGCTTAGGCGCCTTCCGAGAACAAAACGGGGAGGTGGTCTGGTCCCTCCCGACATCCGGCCAGGAAAGTGGCCGTAGGAATGTGGTCCGTTTAGTGTGGAGGGGCGAAGATGCGCGTCCGCCTCGGGGTAAGGTGGTTGAGCTCCTCCTCCGGATGGAATTCAGGGCAAGTGACATCTTTGCCCTGATCCACCCCTATGGTACTTCCGAGTTTGACATCAGCTTTGTTCGGCCAGAGGGTCTGGAACTTTTCTGGTCGAATTATGAGGTGGTGAAAAGCGAGCCCGGCTGGCGGGATTTCGCCGTAAAGGCGATATCCCGTCAGAATCTGGCCAAGAAAGTGACCGTTTTGACATGTAACGAGTCACTATCTTGCTATGACATTATGACCTGGCTTAGCCGATATGGGGATGTGACGGACATGCCAAAAAAGAACTATGACGAACATGGGATCTGGTCTGGGGCCTGGACGTTTTCCGTCAAACTGAAGCGTTCGGGGAGCACTGTTGCCCACATCCCATCAGCTGCTTTTCTTGGGAGAGACAGAATCCAAGTTTTCTACCAGGGGCAGCCCAAGGTCTGTCACAGGTGTGGCAGCCCCACTCACTTTAGCGCAGCCTGTACCGTGCAGGTCTGTGCACTGTGCGGTGGGGTAGGTCATCTTGCCGCATCCTGTAGGCAGATCAGGTGTCATCTGTGTGGTGTCTTAGGACACCCTTTCAGCCGTTGTCCTAGCGCCTTTGCCCGTGCGACGGTCACCTTGGCTGGGGAGAGCAGTAACGTTGCCTCAGCTGGGGAGGGCACGGGTGCGGGTGAAGGTGCAACAGGGTCAGTGAAGAGGAAAAGTCCCGCCAGGCTGAGGCGGGAGGCTAATCGGAGAAGGAGCAGGGAACTGGAGAGTTCCCATGTGGCAGGGGTAGCTTCTGGCCCTGCTCCTGAGGTTAGTCCTGAAACTGCTGAGACCCTGGGGGAGAATGTGCTGGAAGAGGAAATGGGGAGAATCTGTAAAGAAGAGGGCAGCAAGGCCGATCTTTCCGATTCCTCCCACTGTGAAAGTGTGGATGAGGAGGGTGAAGAGAGGCCAAAAAAGAAGGGCAGTAAAGGGAGAAAGAAGAGGTCGGAGCCCTCTAGTCCCCGTGCTGCGGACCAGGTCCCAAGCGGAAGCTTACCTGCCCCCCCTCTGATTGATCTGTCTAACCGGTACTCTGTCCTTGAAGACATCTCCTCCCCCTCCTTGAAGGGGGGGGGTCAGGGATGGGGTGCCTGAAGTGGGGGAGCCTCCAGGGGGAACTGGGCCCTGTCCTGATGGGGCAATTTCCGCAGGGGATGGGGCCAAATCGGAGCCAGGCGGAGATGGGGATTATAAAATGGACCAGTCAGAATCAAAAAAACTGTCCAAAGACAAGGAAGCCTCCTCATCTGGGGATGAGGGGGTAAAGAAGAAACAAAAATGAGGGGGTTAGGGCCGTCTATCTCAATCACCCATGATGGCGGCACTCACCCCATTGACACTGGCATCTATTAACTGTGCCAGTATAAAGTCTGATACGGCTAGATTCGCAGCCTTTGATTTTCTCGGCCGTGTTGAAGCCGATATTTTGTATCTGCAGGAGACCAGGTTGTCAGATCTTGCCTCTCTGGTAAAAGCCAGGAGAGAGTGGAGGCGTGGCCCCTCCCACTGGTCTCTTGCGGCTGAGCCGTATAGTGGGGTGGCGGTCCTTTTTACCGCTCCTGTTGAATGCAGACGGGTTATTGAGTTAGAAATGGGGAGGTGCCTGATCTTAGATGTCCTCATGAAGGGGCAAGAGCTCCGGCTTATTAACATCTACGCCCCACAAACCAAGTGGGGCCGCAAAGATCTCTTTATGAGGATTAAGCCCTTTCTTTTTACAAGCCGACAGGTGATCTTTGGAGGGGATTTCAATACTGTCAAAAGGTCCCAAGATAGGAGAGGCTCCAATGATCGGTTGGCTTATGATAGCATAGCTCTCAATAGCATAGTTAGGGTAGCTCGCCTAGAGGACGCCCACATCCGGAGCCCCTCAGGCCACGCGGGTTTCACCTATCATCGAGGTAGCTGCAGGTCTAGAATAGACAGGTTTTATTTGAAGGAGGAAGCTGTCTCTTCTGCAGTGTCCGTGGTTGAGGTGGAGTTCTCCGATCACTGTATGATTTTGTTTTCCCTGAATGTTTCAGAGACCCCTCGGATGGGTAAAGGTTATTGGAAGCTGAATTCGTCCCTCCTGGAGGAAGCAGAGGTAAGACAGTCCTTTGAGGATTTTCTTCAGAGTCAGGTACCTTTACTGGGCCTATGTAGTAGTAAGTCAGAGTGGTGGGAGATATTCAAGAAGCGGGTTGCGGGGTTCTTCCGCCAGCTCTCGAGCCTCAGGTCCCTGAATAGGTATCGCCTGTATCAGGGACTGAGGAGGAAACTCGAGCTTCTCGTCTCGACTGGAGGTAGCCGGGAGGATATCTCCAGAGTGAAGTCCTTGCTGATGAGGTGTCAGTACGATAGGCACGCATCTTTGGTTTTTGAGAGGGATTTCGGGAAGTACCGCTCGCCCGACCCTTACAGAAACTGTAAGATGTCAGTGAGTAGTAAAGTCATTTCAGGACTGATTGATAGTACAGGATCTCTGAATCGGTCCAGATCAGGGATCTTGGAGGTCGTCAGATCCTTCTACTCGCATCTCTTGGGAAGGAAGGATCTAGATCGAGACGGGATGTCGGCTTTCCTGGCTGAAACCATTCCTGAGCCAGGGGTAGACCCCTCTCTTGATGTTTTGGCAAAAAAAATCAGGGAAGAGGAAGTGAGACTGGCGATTGAGGGGCTTGCCCCCAAAAAGTCACCAGGTCCGGATGGCTTAACATCCGAGTGGTACAAGACCTTTAAGGAGTCTTTAGCTCCCCTCTTGACTGAGGTATTCAATGAGTGTCTCTCCTCGGGCACTCTGCCGAAGTCAATGAGGAGGTCAGCCCTGATTCTTCTCTCAAAGGGTAAAGATCCCAGCCATATTGAGAATTGGAGGCCCATAGCTCTTCTCAATACGGACAGGAAGCTTCTGGCAGAGATACTGTTTAATCGGCTGGTGAAGTTTGCACCCCGGCTCCTTTCGGGGGCCCAGCACTGCTCTGTTCCAGGCCAAAGCACCTTAAGTGCTGTTCTCGGTGTCCGGGAGGCAGTGGAGCGGAGTAGTGCAGGTCTCTGGAAGGGGTACTTGCTGTCCCTGGATCAGGCCAAAGCATTTGATCGGGTGAACCACGAGTACCTCTGGTCCGTCCTCCTGAGATATGGCTTACCGTGTGCTTTTATTAATTGGCTTAAGACCTTATATGCAGGGGCAGAGAGTTTCCCGCTGGTGAACGGGTGGTCTGGCCGCTCTTTTGAGGTGGGGTCCGGAGTCCGTCAGGGTTGTCCTTTGAGCCCGCTTTTATACGTGTTCGCAATTGATCCCTACGTCCGGAGGGTAGATTGTGGGCCGTTGGCGGGAGTCGGGATGAGTCTGGCGGAACTGGATGTCGCCCAGAGAGTGGTGGCGTACGCTGATGATGTCACCATTTTCGTTTCGAGAGAGAGGAGGTCGATGTGGTGATGTCGGAGGTGGAACGCTACTCGGAGGCATCCGGGTCTAAGATCAACCGGGATAAGTGTGAAAGTCTCTGGCTGGGAGGGGGAGATCCCACTTTTGATCTCCCGGACACCCTCCCAGGGCCCCAAGACTCAGCAAAAATTCAGGGCATCACATTCGGCCAGGATGATTATCCCACCAAAAACTGGGATGGTAAGCTACAGGATGCCACTCATAGGGTGGATCAGTGGAAGGGTTGGTCTATGACCCTCAGGGAAAGGGTACACCTGATCAAATCGTATCCTGCTCCCCTTGTTTATCTATCTTGGCAGTGTATGTATCTTGCCAGATGCCTACTACACTAGGATCTACAGCCTGTTTTTCCAACTGTTATGGGGGAACAGGATGAACCTAGTCAAGAGAGAGGTTCCGTACCGCACAAGGAGACTAGGGGGTTTATCTATGGTAAACCCTGTGGTGTTCTTAACAAACACCTTCTTGAAAGCTAACATTTCAAACCTCTGGTCAGAGAGGGCTCCTCCGTGGGTACTCTCCTGCAGGGAATGGTTTCGGCCTTTCTTCCAGGAATGGGAGACAGGAGGGCAAGTGAAGGACCTCCGTACGCCCCATGGGCATCTTCCGGCTTACGCTACCCCGACTCTGAAGGCGATACGTCGGTGGGGTCTGGGAGTGTGGGAGATCAGGACCCAGTCAAGGCAGTTCCTTGACAAACGGGTTCTGTTGACCCACTTCCAGAAGCCTCTGGCGCTCAGGGACTGCACAGGTCGGGATCTGAGGGTGGGGTTGTATCTCTTAAATATGAAAAGAATCCCCCAGAAGTTTTGGGACTTGGCCTGGCGCTGCTTTCAGGGGAAGCTATATGTGAGGGACAATTTGAAGTGCAGGAGATCTGATGACCGGGGATGTCCCCGAGAAGAGTGCGGGGACATGCTGGAAAGCATGGACCATTTCCTGCTTCATTGTCCCTTTAATATAAGGGTCTACAACCGGGTGGGCGCTTCCATCGGCTGGAGTCAACTAGGGTCAGTTTATCTTTAGGGATAATGGTAGGGTGAGAGGTAGGGTGCAGTTAGGGAAAGAATATACATTTTGTATGTATCAGGATTGCCTTCCTTCTTCCTGGTGGTGGGCTAATGCATGTGCACCCTAGCTTTTTGTTTTGTTTTCAGATGCTATGGTTATGAAGGGCTTACAGGCACCGAACTTGGGCCTAAAGTGGGTTGTATTGTTTGCTTATGTATGTTAAAGCTGGTAATGGTTAAGTTGGTTGGGAGGAGTTCTAGGTTGGGAGGGTATATTTGTGGGTGGTGGTGGTCTTTTCTTTTGGTGGACCTGGCATGGGTCAGTTGTGGACTGGACATTGAGGACTATGAACTGTATGGAAAAAACTCTGACCCATGTACAGGAGGGCGGGTGGTGTGGGTGAAGGGTCAGTTTACTGTAGAATGTTCTTTTATATTTGTAGGTGTGTTTTATGTTTATTTACAGGTGTATATAGTTTGTGTATAGTATTGTACATAGTAGTGTATATAGTTAGTTATGTATATAGTATGTATAATGTTATGTTATAAAAAAAAATTTTTTTTTTTTTTTTTTTTTTAAGTATATAGTATTTATAGTAGAGATAGACATGGCAGTCGAACCAGTTTTGTTTTTGTAGTAATGTTTCTTTAGTATCCCGTTGTGGATTTATTTTCTTTGGTTTATATATGTAGTATGTAGTAAAGATGTGTGTAAGCATGTGTGTATTGTGTTTTCTGTGATATTTTCCCGAGTTTGGGTATTTTGAGTTGAATTTAATTAATTTATTTATTTATTTTTGGTTTCTTGGTTAAATGTAGTTAATATATGGATATATATGTGTGCATGTGTGAGTGTGGTATAGTGTTGTTATTATTATTATAATTATTATTATTATTTAAAAAAAAAAACATGGTGTGCAGTGTGAGTGCTTGTTGTGTTTTCTATTTGTAATGTATGATTTTTCCCGAGTTTGGGTGTTTTGAGTTAAAGCGAAATAGTGCTATATTTATGTTTCTTATGAGTGTGTTGTTTGGCTATGAAAGGTGTAGTTATAATATTTCTAGTTCTAGTAGGAAAGCTGGGCTAGCCGGTTAGGCAGGATTTTTGTTCTTTTATTTAAATGTAAAGTTTGGGTTTATGTTATTTCATGTTGTTGTTTTCCGTTATGGCAAAGTTGTGCTGGTTTATGTTTTGTTATGATTTGTATTTTTCTAATAAAAGATTTACAGGATATAACTCAGGATCAGTACAGGATAAGTAATGTATGTACACAGTGACCTCACCAGCAGAATAGTGAGTACAGCTCTTTAGAATAATACAGGATATAACTCAGGATCAGTACAGGATAAGTAATGTAATATATGTACATAGTGACCTCACCAGCAGAATAGTGAGTACAGCTCTTTAGAATAATACAGGATATAACTCAGGATCAGTACAGGATACGTACGGGGGAGGGGATTATCAGATTATGCAAGTGAGGGGAGGATACCCCCGGCGGTGGGTCCCTTGCTGCGGCCTTGATCCTGGAAGCGGCCGTGTGGGGACTGAGAGGAGCGGGAGACTCTCTATGCTCCGCTCTTCTCTATGATGCCGCCCGTGACGTTGCACCACACGTCACGTCACGTGACCATCTCCCAGACAGCCATTGCGGTACTGGCTGCCTGGGAATGAGTGACGGCGGCGGCGAACATAAAAAGGTAGCGTGCGGCGCAAACCCGCCCCCCCGCCCACTCCTACTAACATTTTGGCCGGGCCCCTGACGCCTGGCCCGCCAGCCTTTATCAGCTTTATGGGGCAAAAGGGGAGAGCTGCTTTTGGGCCCCCAGGAATTACAGGGCCCGGTGCAGCTGCCCCTTTTGCTCCACACCCGGCACACCCTGTGCGCACGCCTATGAGTGTACATGGGTGACAGAGGGGTGTAGAGGAGTGTACATGAGTGACAGAGGGGTGTAGAGGAGTGTACATGGGTGACAGAGGGGTATAGAGGAGTGTACATGGGTGACAGATGGGTGTACATGGGTGACAGAGGGTTGTAGAGAAGTGTAAATGGGTGACAGGGGTGTAGAGAGGTGTACAAGGGTGATAGATGGGTGTAGAAGAGTGAACATGGGTGACGGGGGCATAGGGGTGACAGAGGGGTGGACAGGGGGTGGACATGGGTGACAGGAGGGTGGAGAGGGGAGACAGGGGGTCAGAGGGGTGGACAAGGGGGTAATAGAGGGACAGGAGTGACAGAGGGGTGGACTGGGGTAACAAAGGGACAGATGGGTGAACAGGAGGGTGGACATGGGTGACAGAGTGGGGGTGGACATGGGTGACGGGGGGTGGACATGGGTGACGGGGAGGATTACATGGGTGACGGGGAGGATTACATGGGTGACGGGGGAGGGATTACATGGGTGACGGGGGAGGGATTACATGGGTGACGGGGGAGGGATTACATGGGTGACAGGGAGGGTGGACATGGGTGACAGGGAGGGTGGACATGGGTGACAGGGAGGGTGGACATGGGTGACAGGGAGGGTGGACATGGGTGACAGGGGCGTTGGACATGGGTGACAGGGAGGGATTACATGGGTGACAGGGAGGGATTACATGGGTGACAGGGAGGGATTACATGGGTGACAGGGAGGGATTACATGGGTGACAGGGAGGGATTACATGGGTGACAGGGAGGGATTACATGGGTGACTGAGGGGTGGACATGGGTGACTGAGGGGGTGGACATGGGTGACAGGGGGGGTGGACATGGGTGACAGAGGGGTGTACATGGGTGACAGGTGTGTAGAGGAGTGTACATGGGTGGCAGAGGGGTACAGAGGAGTGTACATGGGTGACAGATGGGTGTACATGGGTGACAGAGGGTTGTAGAGAAGTGTAAATGGGTGTCAGAGGGGTGTAGAGAGGTGTACAAGGGTGATAGATGGGTGTAGAAGAGTGAACATGGGTGACGGGGGCATAGGGGTGACAGAGGGGTGGACAGGGGGTGGACATGGGTGACAGGAGGGTGGAGAGGGGAGACAGGGGGTCAGAGGGGTGGACAAGGGGGTAAAAGAGGGACAGGAGTGACAGAGAAGGGTGGACTGGGGTAACAAAGGGACAGATGGGTGAACAGGAGGGTGGACATGGGTGACAGAGTGGGGGTGGACATGGGTGACAGGGGGTGGACATGGGTGACGGGGGGGATTACATGGGTGACGGGGGAGGGATTACATGGGTGACGGGGGAGGGATTACATGGGTGACAGGGAGGGTGGACATGGGTGACAGGGAGGGTGGACATGGGTGACAGGGAGGGTGGACATGGGTGACAGGGAGGGTGGACATGGGTGACAGGGGGGGTGGACATGGGTGATAGGGGGGGTGGACATGGGTGATAGGGGGGGTGGACATGGGTGACAGGGGGGGTGGATATGGGTGACAGGGAGGGATAACATGGGTGACAGGGAGGGATAACATGGGTGACGGGGAGGGATTATATGGGTGACAGGGAGGGATTACATGGGTGACAGGGAGGGATTACATGGGTGACTGAGGGGGTGGACATGGGTGACTGAGGGGGTGGACATGGGTGACAGGGAGGGATTACATGGGTGACAGGGAGGGATTACATGGGTGACGGGGGGGTGGACATGGGTGACTGGGGGGGTGGACATGGGTGACTGGGGGGGTGGACATGGGTGACTGGGGGGGTGGATATGGGTGACAGGGAGGGTGGACATGGGTGACAAGGAGGGTGGAAATGGGTGACAGGGGGGGTGGAAATGGGTGACAGGGGGGGTGGACATGGGTGACAGGGGGGGTGGACATGGGTGACTGGGGGGGTGGACATGGGTGACTTGGGGGGTGGACATGGGTGACTGGGGGGGTGCACATGGGTGACTGGAGGGTGGACATGGGTGACAGGGAGGGTGGACATGGATGACAGGGGGGGATTACATGGGTGACATGGAGGGATTACATGGGTGACAGGGAGGGATTACATGGGTGATAGAGATGGACAGGGAGGGATTACATGGGTGATAGAGATGGACAGGGAGGTAAACAAGGCAGATATGGCTGACAGGGGGGGGTGGACATGGGTGATAGAGATGGACAGGGAGGTAAACAAGGCAGACGTGGCTGACAGGGGGGGTGGACATGAGTGACGGGGTCGGGGGGGAGGGGTAGAGTGTGGACCTGGGTGACGGTGGGGGGATTTAGACAGGGTTGAGAAGGTGAACAGAGGGGTGGAAAGGGTACGGTACCTTAAGCAAGCCGGCCCGCACAGCTTGCAGTTCCACAGGAGGCACGGGAGTACGGCGCTGGTGCAGCTCGTTCCGCCCCAGGGCACCATATCCGGCTCACTGCGCCGCAAGGGAGAGGGGGACGGAGGGGGACACAGGAGACGGAGAGTGAAGGAGGGGGATGCGGGGGACACAGGGAACAGATGGGGAAGGAGGGGAACACGGGTCACGCGGCAGACGCAGGGGACGGAGGGGAACACAGGAAACGCAGGAGATAGAGGGGGACGCTGTGTGCGCAGTGCGCACGCAGACTTCCCTTCCCCCCTGCGCCGTCAGGCCGGGGCGGGACATTTAAAAAAAAATAATAGTAAAAAATAAAAAAAATCACGGCAAAATCCAGCGGCACCACGGGCAGTGCTGAACGGCACACACGTGTGCCGCGGCACCGCGGTTGGGAATCACTGCTATATACTGACCCCCATATATATGAATGTATACTATATACTGACCACATATATATGAATGTATACTATATACTGACCCCCGTATATATGAATGTATACTATATACTGACCCCCATATATGAATGTATATTATATACTGACCCCCATATATATGAATGTATACTATATACTGACCCCCATATATATGAATGTATATTATATACTGAAACCCCATATATATGAATGTATACTATATACTGACCCCCATATATATGAATGTATATTATATACTGACCACATATATATGAATGTATACTAAATACTGACCCCCGTATATATGAATGTATACTATATACTGACCCCCATATATGAATGTATATTATACACTGACCCCTATATATATGAATGTATACTATATACTGACCACATATATATGAATGTATACTATATACTGACCCCATATATATGAATGTATACTATATACTAACCCCCATATATGAATGTATACTATATACTGACCCCCATATATATGAATGTATACTTTATACTGACCCCATATATATGAATGTATACTATATACTGACCCCCATATATATGAATGTATACTATATACTGACCCCCATATATATGAATGTTTACTATATACTGACCACACATATGAATGTATACTATATACTGACCCCCATATATATGAATGTATACTATATACTGACCCCCATATATATGAATGTATACTATATACTGACCCCCATATATGAATGTATACTATATACTGACCACACATATGAATGTATACTATATACTGACCCCCATATATATGAATGTATACTATATACTGACCCCCATATATATGAATGTATACTATATACTGACCCCCATATATGAATGTATACTATATACTGACCCCCATATATATGAATGTATACTATATACTTACCCCCATATATATGAATGTATACTATATATTGACCACATATATGAATGTTTACTATATACTTAGCAACCAATCACATCGCTTCTTTCATTTTTGAATAGGCCTCTGAAAAATGAAAGAAGCAATTTGATTGGTTGCTATGGGCAACTCAGCAGCTTTTCCAGGAAAGTAAAGTTTAACCACAACACTGTAACACTGTCCACCCTGGGACTCGAACCAGTGACGGTTTCCCATCCCACTGTACTGCCGAGACGGTCCTGCTTATCTTACATGCAGTGAGATCCCCATAGACCACAATTAGCCTATTGGTTTTATTGGGCAAAAAATCACAGAGTTGATGCACTAGTCACAGTTCTCTATACCATTAATGAAGGGAGGGCTCAATATTCGCAAATTTGCGCATATGCGCACAAATTTTCACATATGCGCAAAAAAAGCGAATATTCGTAATTATGAATATATAGTGCTATATTTGCAATATTTGCAAATTCGCGAATATGCTATATTCGCGATTAAAATTTGAATTGCGAATATTCGTGAGCAACACTAGTCGCTGCAAATACAGTGAAGGAGTTTAAACATGCATGGGATAGGCATAAGGCTATCCTTCATATAAGATAGGGCCAGGGACTATTGATAGGATTCAGATTATTGGGCAGACTAGATGGGCCAATTGGTTCTTATCTGCCGACACATTCTATGTTTCTATACTGTATGGATATCAGAAAAATGGTTCCAAGCTCTTATTTCTTTATTAAATTCACTACTTTGGGGCAGGAAAGCACGAGAATGAAATATGTTTCTTTAACGTTAGCTGAGCACGATGGGGGTTGGGCACTTTTTTTTTTTTTTTAGGTACTTTTTAGCACTAAAATTGCAGACTATTATGAGAAGGAGGGAAAATGTAGTCCTATTTTTTCTCTCTAAGGGTATGTTCACACTACGGAATTCCCGCGGAAATCCACGGGCGGAATTCCGCAAGCCGAATTCCACGGGCGGAACTCCGAGAGCCGAATTCCGCGGTGTGAACTTAACATTAATGTGAATGGGTTTCCGCGAGAGCCGTTCACACTGCGGAATTTCAGCGCCAATGAAATTGTTCCGCCCAAAGAAAGAACATGTTCATTCTTTGCACGGAAGTCCGCGAGCACTGCATAGCTGTCAATGGTGACGGCTCAGTGCCGCCCGGTCCTACCGCCACCGCCGGCTGCCAGTCTGAATCTTCGCTCACTGAATTCAGCGAGCGGAGATTCCATTCACACACTGTAGTGTGAACATACCCTAATGGGTCGTTATAAGGATATTTTTGAGATTTTGGAAGCTGGGATACTCACTACACCCATGCATATCTAGATAATTAAGTATGGGAGGAACTTAAAAAATGTTTAAAATCACATGGAGATTTGACTTTACTTCATTATGGTCGAATAAAGCACTTAAAGAATTCCTTAAAATTAAAGATTCACTCTTTTGGATGAAAAGGGGCTTATTTATGTAAATCAATTATACGCTTTAGGTCAAATAAAGTCGTTTGAAGAGATAGCCCATAAGTGTGTGGGGGGAAGACAATCAGAAACATTGTTTTTAACAAATAAGTAACACAGATCATAAACCAATAAAAGGAGAGATTGGAGATTTCAGGGATTCTATATATAAGAAAAGTTTAATTAGACTATTTCCTTATGCGAAGTTGCTGTCTCGGCATGCTGGGAGTTGTGGTTCTGCAGCGGTTGGGGGTTCACAGCTTGAAGACCACTGCTATAGAGGGTGCAAATGTATCTGAGCCCTGGAACTCAAATAATGTGAAATATGAGATGATCAAAATGGAGCCCCTGCACTAATTACTTGGGTTCTGAGGTCTGTAAGGTCCATAGTAAAAACATCAGGTTCTGTCTATAGCAGATACTAAATCATGGCAGCTCAAAGAAACAAGCAGTCATTCTGACATGTCACATGTGATGTCATAGACAGCTGGAGGCCTGACATCCCACTGACAGCCGCCCGAGCCTTCAGTCAGTTCCAGTGCGATTAGTGAGAATAGTGAGATTAGCGTCTTCTTCTTCTACTTGTCTGAAATGGAGCTAAAAGGACTGGGGTTCGTCCCCCTCCTGTTGGCGTTTTGGTGTGCGGCCTGGCTTGCCACCAGCTACATCATGACGGTCGTCCTCGGCCATGCAGCCTCGCCACTGATGAGCATCAGGTAAGATAAACAAGCACATGATTCTTATTTCATGGGTTGGGAGTGAGGAAATATCCATAATAACATTGGTTTCTTTTCCTTCACAGTGACGTGGGAAATGTCTTTCCCGAAAGCATATTATTCAGAATTGGATTCATAGGGATGTCCATTGGCACTTTGGTACTAACCTTTCTTATTTATAAGTATATGGTTATGCATACTGAAGAGTTCAGGGGTCATCAGGTCCTGATCCAGAGGATCCTGCTGGCCATTGTGTGGGCCTCCTGTTTTTCCACAGCTGTTATGCATGTATTGTCCCCCGAAGAATATCCCAGGATACACTTTGTCAGCACGATAATTTCCATTACATGTGAAGCCTTATACTACCTTGGGCAGTCCATCCAGATGTATAAATTACCAGGAGCAAAAAAAGTCATCCACCATAGTAGATGCACCTGCTGTGGCCTGACTTTTGTCTGTGTAGTTTTCTATTTTGGATATGAAACATTAAAGGAATTATTCCATAATGATGAAGACTGGGACGAGATCCGTGAAATCCCCATCATAATCATCGAGTGGGTGATGCTTCTACTGATCCTGATAAACATCGTGACCTATTATTCCACCATGCAGAGGTTATTGTTGACCGTCTCCAGAAACAGCTGCACACTCTCTCTTAGAGTAAAAATTGATGACTTCGGGGTGTAGACCACCACGGGGGCCATCAAGTGGACTTCTGGGAGAGATACTGCACAGGACACGGAAAACATCTAAAGAAGAATAACTGGGGGACTACATATGGTGCCAGTAATCATGACACAATAATATGAGCTGGTGATATTACCTATACAAAAAAAAATAAAAAAAATAATAAAAAAATATTGGTGTGTGAAGTGTAATACCTAGTTAGAAAAACAGAATCAAATTCATCATTATAACCCCCCTCTGCATTACCCTGTTTATTATTTTTCAAGCAAGCACTTTGTTCTAATTCGTCCACTCTCTGGCGTGCTCCTTGTATAAGGGGTTTGGGATACCCTTTTTGTTTAAAACGATCCTCCAGGTTCTCTAGTTGTTGTAGGTATTTTTGTGTGGAAGAACAATTCCTTCGGATTCTTTTCATTTGACCTAATGGAATGTTCTTCTTCCATTATTTAAGATGGCAACTGTTAAAGTCGAGGTATCTGTTTGCATCCACCTCCTTAAAATAGTTGGCAGTATGCGAACAGCCATCCTGAATATAGATATTTAAATCCAGGAACTCACATTTTTTGGGGGGACTGATGCAGCGCTGCCTTTGGATATCTCTGGCTCTGCCATAGCGCTTTTTTTGAGGGGGCGTGTCGGCTGCCCCTTCGTCTGGTGGTCAACACTAGTGTTGCTCGCAAATATTCGCAATGCGCGAATTCGCGAATATTCGCCAATATAGCACTATATATTCGAAATTACGAATATTGTTTTTTTTTTTTTCACAATACACATCACAGTGATCATCCCTCTCTGCTTCCAGCTTGTGTGGTGTAAAGAAGGCTCTAATACTACTGTGTGAGACTGGCGTATGAATTTTCGCATATGGGAAAATTTGCTTATGCACATTTTCATTTATGCAAATTTTCGCATATGCAAAAATATTACGCGAATATTACGAATATGCGAATTTAGCGAATATATGACGAATATTTGTCCATATATACGCGAAATATCGCGAATTCGAATATGGCCTATGCTGCTCAACACTAGTCAACACGCGCTATCTGGCCAGCGAGCCAGGGCCCCGTACAGGAGATCACGGGGCCCCCCAGCAGTCGGACACCCCACAATCTGAAATGTATCCCCTATCCTTGGGATAGGGGATGTTTTTCAACACTGCACTACTCCTTTAATGGCCTCCAAAATGAAGTTCCTCTGATGTATGGGCATCAAGGGATCTTCCACTAAAAAAGATCATACAGCTTCCACTCCTCTGTCATGTGGGATGTTACTATATAATGAAGCAATATCTAGCGTTGCCCACATATAGTCCTCTTCCCGTATGATATCTTTCAATAGGGTTAATAAACGCCCATTTATCTCTGAGGTATGCTGGTAAAGACACCGCACATTTCTGTAACTGATGGTCTATATATTCAGATAAACATCTGGCAACTATCGGACGACCAGGTGTTTTTTTTTTCGGTCTTTATGTACATTAGGTAGAAAATAAAAATAAGGTACATTTGGTTTGGGGTTAAATATATATCATGTTTTTCCCTCTTAAAGGGGTACTACGCACCAAGACATCTTATCCCCTCTCCAAAGGACCCCCGTGATCTCGGTTGCGGCACCCTGTTGTCATCACTGCACAGAGAATACAGGGGCCAGCACATCGGCATAGCCATTGACTGTCCTGGCATGCTGGGAGTTTTGCTACAGCTGGAACTCTTTTTATTAGAAAAATATAAAACTTTTACAAAACACAAATACAATGCTTAATCAGCTGAAACATAAGGATGAAAAAGTAACAAATATAAACTCTTTGTTACAGAATAAAAGGACCTACCTAACCAACCAGCCCAGCTTAACTCAACTACCAAATAATGCCTGATACTACTAATTCTTACCTATTATCCTTCCAAACACACACACATACACACACACATTAATTACCAACAAAACATAAATATAGCTTTCCTTAATTAAGTTTTAACTGAAAACATCCGAATAGGAAACTTATCCCCACATACCATACACAAAATGCATTAAACAAAAATAAATAGGGCTAACTGCCATAAAAATAATAAGGAAATAAATAAAATAATTCCATCTTGGAAATACCATTAATTTTACACACAGACAACAACCAATACTCACAATACATATTAGATCATAACAACGAAAAAAATAAAAAAATAAAATAAAGTAAAAAAAAATAAAAAAAATTATAATAAAAAGAGGGCTTATTGCCATAACTAAAAATAATTCCAACTTGGAAATTTCATTTATTTATTTATTTTTTCCCCTTTCTCCTTTCCCTTCTCTTTAAACTATAGTAACACACACATGCATGGATACATTACCATAAGGGGGAAAAAATAAACACAATAATATCAACTAAAAGCTGGTCCGACTTCCTTTACCCAACAATGAGGTATAACACTATACAAAAATACATAAAACTATTTATACTTATGAAATACATGTAAACAAGAATAAAACCTAAAGAAAAATAACCTACACTATGAACTCTCCCATCACCCACACCACTCCCACTGGACATGGTCAGAGTTCGTGTATCACAGTGTTTTTTTTATTTATTATTATTTTTTTTTTACTGAAACAGTCATTGTCCATAAACTGACCCAAGTCAGACCCAAAGCATCACCCCCTCCCCCCAACAACCCCCACCCAACTTAAAATTAATCCCCCCCCCCACTATTATTAACTAACTCAACAATGTACTAATTCACTACAACCACAGAAATAATATGAAAAACAAAGTAATACAGTACTTCAAACCCTTCAAACGCTATCCCTTCATAAAACTGACCCTATACTCACCCTAACATCTATATACTGTCCCTAACCAAAATTAAGGTACATCAAAAGAAAACCCTCTCCACAGGAGAGAAGCCCTACTGGTACCAAGACTGCCATACTCCAAAGACCTGATCTTCCCGAGGTCACCAGTGATGTTCCTACATACCTCCACCTCGGAGAGGACTTTCTGTTGGGTCGATACTAAGCACCGTGCATTCCACGTGTAGTACCTAACCACTAAGCTAACTAAGAATAAAGTGCCCCGATCACGGCCACCCAGGTTCCTGAATGCCCCATAAGCCCACTCCGGATAGGAAAGGCCGGCAAGTTGACTCCAGCCGATGGAAGCACCCACCCTGTTGTAAACCCCTATATTAAAGGGACAATGAAGCAGGAAGTGGTCCATGCTTTCCAGCGTGTCCCCGTACTCTTCTCGGGGACATCCCCGGTCATCAGAGTTCCTGTACTTCAGGTTGTCCCTCACATATAGCTTCCCCTGAAAGCAGCGCCAGGCCAAGTCCCAAAACTTCTGGGGGATCCTTTTCATATTTAAAAGATGCAATCCCACCGTCAGATCCCGACCTGGGCAGTCCCTGAGCGCCAGAGGCTTCTGGAAGTGGGTCAACAGAACCCGTTTGTCAAGGAACTGCCTTGACTGGGTCCTGATCTCCCACACTCCCAGACCCCACCGACGTATCGCCTTCAGAGTCGGGGTAGCGTAAGCCGGAAGATATCCATGTGGTGTACGGAGGTCCTTCACTTGCCCTCCTGTCTCCCATTCCTGGAAGAAAGGCCGAAACCATTCCCTGCAGGAGAGTACCCACGGAGGAGCCCTCTCTGACCAGAGGTTTGCAATGTTGGCTTTCAAGAAGGTGTTCGTTAAGAACACCACAGGGTTTACCATAGATAAACCCCCTAGTCTCCTCGTGCGGTACGTAACCTCCCTCTTGACTAGGTTCAACCTGTTCCCCCATAACAGTTGGAAAAACAGGCTGTAGACCCTAGTGTAGTAAGCCTCTGGTAAAATACATACGCTGCCCAGATAGATAAACAAGGGGAGCAGGTACGATTTGATCAGGTGTACCCTTTCCCTGAGGGTCATAGACCAACCCTTCCACTGGTCCACCCTCTGAGTGGCATCCTGGAGCTTACCATCCCAGTTTTTGGTGGGATAATCATCCTGGCCGAATGTGATGCCCAAAACTTTTGCTGAGTCTTGGGGCCCTGGAAGGGTGTCCGGGAGATCAAACGTGGGGTCTCCCCCTCCCAGCCAGAGACTCTCACACTTATCCTGGTTGATCTTAGACCCGGATGCCTCCGAGTAGCGGTCCACTTCCGACATCACCACATCGGCCTCCTCTCTCGAGGAGAGGAAAATGGTGACATCATCAGCGTACGCCACCACTCTCTGGGCGACACCCGGCTCCGCCAGAATCATCCTGACTCCCGCCAATGGTCCGCAACTCACCCTCCTAAGGAAGGGATCGATCGCAAATACATATAAGAGCGGGCTCAAAGGACAACCCTGACGGACTCCAGACCCCACCTCAAAGAGCGGCCAGACCACCCGTTCACCAGCGGGAAACTCTCTGCCCCTGCATACAAGATCTTAAGCCAATTAACAAAAGTACACGGTAAGCCATATCTCAGGAGGACGGACCAGAGGTAGTCATGGTTCACTCGATCAAATGCTTTGGCCTGATCCAAGGAAAAGTAAGTACCCCTTCCAGAGACCCGCACTACTCCGCTCCACTGCCTCCCTGACACTGAGGACAGCACTTAAGGTGCTTCGGCCTGGAACAGAGCAGTGCTGAGCCCCCGAAAGGAGCCGGGGTGCAAACTTCACCAGCCGATTAAACAGTATCTTGGCCAGAAGCTTCCTGTCTGTAGGTGCGAGTAGAAGGATCTGACGACCTCCAGGATCCCTGATCTGGACCGATTCAGAGATCCCGTACTATCAATCAGTCCTGAGACTACTTTACTACTCACTGACATCTTGCAGTTCCTGTAAGGGTCGGGCGAGCGGTACTTCCCGTAATCCCTCTCAAAAACCAAAGATGCTTGCCTATCGTACTGACACCTCATCAGCAAGGACTTCACTCTGGAGATATCCTCTCGGCTACCTCCAGTCGAGACGAGAAGCTCGAGTTTCCTCCTCAGTCCCTGATACAGGCGATACCTGTTTAGGGACCTGAGGCTCGAGAGCTGGCGGAAGAACCCCGCAACCTGCTTCTTGAATATCTCCCACCACTCAGACTTACTACTACAAAAGTCCAGTAAAGGTACCTGACTTTGAAGAAAATCCTCAAAGGACTGTCTTATCTCTGTTTCCTCCAGGAGGGACAAATTCAGCTTCCAATAACCTTTTCCCATCCGGGGGGTCTCTGAAACATTCAGGGAAAACAAAATCATACAGTGGTCGGAGAACTCCACCTCAACCACGGACACTGCGGAAGAGACGGCTTCCTCCTTTAAATAAAACCTGTCTATCCTAGACCTGCTGCTACCTCGATGAAAGGTGAAACCCGCGTGGCCTGAGGGGCTCCGGATGTGGGCATCCTCTAGGCGAGCTTCCCTGACTATATTACTAAGGGCCACACAGTCATAAGCCAGCCGATCATTGGAACCTCTCCTATCTTGGGACCTCGTGACATTATTGAAGTCCCCTCCAAAGATCACTTGCCGGCTAGTAAAAAGAAAGGGTTTAATCCTCATAAAGAGATCCTTACGGCCCCACTTTGTTTGTGGGGTGTAGATGTTAATGAGCCGGAGCTCTTGTCCCTTCATGAAGACATCTAAGATCAGGCACCTCCCCATTTCTAACTCAATGACCCGTCTGCATTCGACCGGAGCGGTAAAAAGGACCGCCACCCCACTATACGGCTCAGCCACAAGAGACCAGTGGGAGGGGCCGCGCCTCCACTCTCTTCTGGCTTTCACCAGAGAGGCTAGATCTGACAACCTGGTCTCCTGTAAAAAGAAAATGTCGGCTTCAACACGGCCGAGAAAATCAAAGGCTGCGAATCTAGCCGTATCAGACTTTATACTGGCACAATTAATAGATGCCAGCGTCAATGGGGTGAGTGCTGCCATCCTGGGTAATTGAGTTAGACGGCCTTACCCATTATTTTTTCTTGCCCTTCTTCTTCACCGCCTCATCCCCTGAAGAAGAAGGAGCATTCTTACTTTCTTTAGATCTCTTTTTTGACTCAGACTGATCCATCTGGCTCCCATCTCCATCTGGCCCTGAGTTAGCCCTGCCCTCCGAGGAAGATGCCTCAACAGGACAGGACCCAGTTCCCCCTGGAGGCTCCAATCCCTCAGGCACCCCATCCTCGCCACCCCCCTCCAATGAGGGGGAGGAGATGGTATCAAGGACAAGGTACCTGTTCGATAGGTCAATCAGAAGGGGGGCAGGTAAGCTTCCTTTTAGGACCTGGCCTTTAGCACCTGAAATAGAGGACTGAGACTTCCCCTTTACAACTTTTTTGCCCTTGTCTTTTTTCGGCCTTTCCCTCCCCTCCTCATCCACACTTTTATAGTGGGAGGAATCAGAAAAGATCAGCCTCTTTGCCTTCCTCTTCGCGAATCCTCCTAATCTCCTCATCCAACACACCATCCCCCAGGGTCTCAGCAACATCTGGGCTAGTGACAGGAGCAGGGCCAGGAGCTACCCCCGCCACCTGAGAACTCTCCAGCTCCCTGCTCCTTCTGCGGTTTTCCTCTCGCCTTAGTTTGGCAGGCCCCTTCTTGCTCTTCATTAACCCTTTTGCTCCTTCACCCATGCCCGTACCCTCCCCAGCCGGGGCAACCCTAAAGCTCTCCCCAGCTGGAGCGGCCACCAAACGGGAAAAGGCGCTGGGGCAACGCTTGAAAGGGTGTCCTAGGACAACACACAGATGACACCGGATCTGCCCACAGGATGCAGCCAAATGACCAGCCCCACCACAAAAAGCGCAAACTTGCACAGTGCAGGCTGCGCTAAAATGGGTAGGACTACCACACCTGTGGCAGACTTTAGGCTGCCCCTGGTAGAAGACTTGGATTCTGTCACGTCCGAGTAAGGCTGCCGATGGGATGTGGGCAACTGTGCTCCCTGAACGCCTAAGTTTGACGGAAAACGTCCAGGCCCCAGACCAGATCCCGTGCTCATCAAGATTTTTCTTGGGCATGTCCGTCACATCCCCATAACGACCGAGCCAGGTCATGATGTCGTAGCAAGACAGCGACTCGTTACGGGTCAAAACGGTCACTCTCTTGGTTTGGTTCTGCCGGGATATCGCTTTTACAGCGAAATCCCGCCAGCCGGGCTCGTTCTTCACCATCTCGTAATTCGACCAGAAAAGTTCAAGACCCTCTGGCCGAACAAAGCTGATGTCGAACTCAGAAGAACCATAGGGGTGAATCAGGGCAAAGATGTCACTCGCCCTGAACTCCATCTGAAGGAGGAGCTCAACCACCCTTGCCCGGGGCGGGCACGCTGTCACGATGCCGGCTGGCAGGTAGTGGATCCTCTGTGCCAGAGAGGGATTGGCGTGGACCGTGCTAGTGGATCGGTTCTAAGTCACTACTGGTTTTCACCAGAGCCCGCCGCAAAGCGGGATGGTCTTGCTGCGGCGGTAGTGACCAGGTCGTATCCACTAGCAACGGCTCAACCTCTCTGACTGCTGAAGATAGGCGCGGTACAAGGGAGTAGACAGAAGCAAGGTCGGACGTAGCAGAAGGTCGGGGCAGGCAGCAAGGATCGTAGTCAGGGGCAACGGCAGGAGGTCTGGAACACAGGCTAGGAACACACAAGGAAACGCTTTCACTGGCACAATGGCAACAAGATCCGGCGAGGGAGTGCAGGGGAAGTGAGGTATAAATAAGGAGTGCACAGGTGAACACACTAATTAGAACCACTGCGCCAATCAGCGGCGAAGTGGCCCTTTAAATCGCAAAGACCCGGCGCGCGCGCGCCCTAGGGAGCGGGGCCGCGCGCGCCGGGACAGGACCGACGGAGAGCGAGTCAGGTACGGGAGCCGGGGTGCGCATCGCGAGCGGGCGCCACCCGCATCGCGAATCGCATCCCGGCTGGAGGCGGTATCGCAGCGCCCCGGGTCAGTGGATCTGACCGGAGCGCTGCAGTGACGAGAGTGTAGCAAGCGCTCCGGGGAGGAGCGGGGACCTGGAGCGCTCGGCGTAACAGTACCCATCCCCTTGGGTCTCCCCCTCTTCTTAGAGCCTGAGAACCTGAGGACCAGACTTTTGTCTAGAATATTGTCCTCAGGTTCCCAGGATCTCTCTTCTGGACCACAACCCTCCCAATCAACTAAAAAAAAAGTTTTCCCTCTGACCTTCTTGGATGCCAGAATCTCTTTGACGGAGAAGATGTCCGAGGAGCCGGAAACAGGAGTGGGGGAAACAAGTTTGGGAGAGAAACGGTTGATGATAAGTGGTTTAAGAAGAGAAACGTGAAAGGCATTAGGGATACGAAGAGAAGGAGGAAGAAGAAGTTTGTAAGAGACAGGATTAATCTGGCACAAAATTTTGAAAGGACCAAGATAGCGTGGTCCCAACTTGTAGCTAGGGACACGGAAGCGGACATATTTAGCGGAGAGCCATACCTTGTCTCCAGGAGAAAAAATGGGAGGAGCTCTTCTTTTCTTATCAGCAAACTTCTTCATGCGTGATGAAGCCTGTAAGAGAGAATTTTGGGTCTCTCTCCATATGGTGGAAAGATCACGAGAAATTTCATCCACAGCGGGCAGACCAGAGGGCAAGGGGGTAGGGAGGGGAGGAAGAGGGTGACGGCCGTACACCACGAAAAATGGGGATTTGGAGGAAGATTCAGAGACTCTGAAGTTATACGAGAATTCGGCCCATGGTAGAAGATCTGCCCAATCATCCTGGCGGGAGGAAACAAAATGTCGTAAATAATCACCCAAGACCTGGTTAATTCTTTCTACTTGTCCATTGGATTGAGGATGATATGCAGAAGAAAAGTTTAATTTAATCTTGAGTTGTTTACAGAGAGCCCTCCAGAATTTTGACACGAATTGGGCGCCTCTATCCGAGACGATCTGCGTGGGCAACCCGTGAAGACAAAAAATGTGTACAAAAAATTGTTTAGCCAACTGAGGCGCTGAAGGAAGACCAGGAAGAGGGATGAAATGTGCCATTTTGGAGAATCGATCAACGACCACCCAAACAACAGTGTTGCCACGGGATGGGGGTAAGTCTGTAATAAAATCCATACCAATCAGAGACCAAGGCTGTTCGGGGACAGGCAGAGGATGAAGAAAACCAGCGGGCTTCTGGCGAGGAGTCTTATCCCGGGCACAGACAGTGCAGGCTCGCACAAAGTCCACGACATCCGTCTCCAGAGTCGGCCACCAATAGAAGCGAGAGATGAGTTGCACAGATTTCTTGATGCCTGCATGACCTGCGAGATGGGAGGAGTGACCCCATTTGAGGATTCCGAGGCGTTGGCGTGGAGAGACGAAGGTCTTTCCTGGAGGAGTTTGCCTGATGGAGGCTGGAGAAGTGGAAATCAGGCAGTCAGGAGGAATGATGTGTTGCGGAGAGAGTTCAACTTCCGAAGCATCCGAGGAACGAGAGAGAGCATCGGCCCTAATGTTCTTATCGGCAGGCCGAAAGTGAATTTCAAAATTAAATCGGGCAAAGAACAGAGACCACCTGGCCTGGCGAGGATTCAGCCGTTGGGCAGACTGGAGATAGGAGAGGTTCTTGTGATCGGTGTAAATAATAACTGGAAATCTTGATCCCTCCAGCAGATGCCTCCATTCCTCAAGTGCTAATTTAATGGCTAGAAGCTCTCGATCCCCGATGGAGTAGTTCCTCTCCGCCGGAGAGAAGGTCCTAGAAAAAAACCACAAGTAACAGCATGCCCGGAAGAATTTTTTTGTAGAAGGACCGCTCCAGCTCCTACAGAGGAGGCATCAACCTCCAATAGGAAGGGTTTAGATGGGTCAGGTCTGGAGAGCACGGGAGCCGAAGAAAAGGCAGACTTGAGCCGTTTAAAGGCGTCTTCCGCTTGAGGAGGCCAAGACTTGGGATTGGCATTTTTTTTGGTTAAAGCCACGATAGGAGCCACACCGGTAGAAAAATGTGGAATAAATTGCCTGTAATAATTGGCGAACCCCAAAAAACGTTGGATAGCACGGAGTCCGGAGGGGCGTGGCCAATCTAAGACGGCAGAGAGTTTGTCTGGATCCATTTGTAGTCCCTGGCCAGAGACCAAGTATCCTAGGAAAGGAAGAGATTGGCATTCAAACAGACATTTCTCTATCTTGGCATAAAGTTGATTGTCACGAAGTCTCTGAAGAACCATACGGACATGCTGGCGGTGTTCTTCTAGATTGGCAGAAAAAATCAGGATATCGTCCAGATATACAACAACACAGGAGTATAAGAGATCACGAAAAATTTCATTAACAAAGTCTTGGAAGACGGCAGGGGCGTTGCACAGGCCAAAGGGCATGACCAGATACTCAAAGTGTCCATCTCTAGTGTTAAATGCCGTTTTCCATTCATCCCCCTCTCTGATGCGGATGAGATTATAAGCACCTCTTAAGTCCAGTTTGGTAAAGATGTGGGCACCTTGGAGGCGATCAAAGAGTTCAGAGATGAGGGGTAGGGGGTAGCGGTTCTTTACCGTGATTTTATTAAGACCGCGGTAGTCAATGCAAGGACGTAGAGAGCCATCTTTTTTGGACACAAAGAAAAATCCGGCTCCGGCAGGAGAGGAGGATTTACGGATAAAGCCCTTTTTTAAATTTTCCTGGATGTACTCAGACATAGCAAGAGTCTCTGGGGCGGACAGAGGATAAATTCTGCCCCGGGGTGGAGTAGTGCCCGGGAGGAGGTCAATAGGACAATCATAAGGCCTGTGAGGAGGTAGAGTCTCAGCTTGTTTTTTGCAAAAAACATCCGCAAAGTCCATATAGGCCTTAGGGAGACCGGTTACAGGGGGAACCACAGAGTCACGGCAAGGGGTACTGGGAACCGGTTTTAGGCAGTCCTTGAAACAAGAGGGCCCCCAACTCTTGATCTCCCCAGTGGACCAATCCAGGGTTGGGGAATGGAGTTGAAGCCAGGGTAGTCCAAGGAGAATTTCGGAAGTGCAATTGGGGAGGACCAAAAATTCAATCTTCTCGTGATGAGGTCCGATGCACATTAGAAGGGGCTCCGTGCGGAAACGTATGGTACAGTCCAATCTTTCATTGTTTACACAATTGATGTAGAGGGGTCTGGCGACACTGGTCACCGGGATGTTGAACCTGTTGACGAGAGAGGCCAAAATAAAATTTCCTGCAGATCCGGAATCCAAGAAGGCCATAGTAGAGAAGGAGAAGGCAGAGGCAGATATCCGCACAGGCACAGTAAGACGTGGAGAAGCAGAGTAGACATCAAGGACTGTCTCACCTTTGTGCGGAGTCAGCGTACGTCTTTCCAGGCGGGGAGGACGGATAGGACAATCCTTCAGGAAGTGTTCGGTACTGGCACAGTACAGGCAGAGATTCTCCATGCGGCGTCGTGTCCTCTCTTGAGGTGTCAGGCGAGACCGGTCGACCTGCATAGCCTCCACGGCGGGAGGCACAGGAACGGATTGCAGGGGACCAGAGGAGAGAGGAGCCGGGGAGAAAAAACGCCTCGTGCGAACAAAGTCCATATCCTGGCGGAGCTCCTGACGCCTTTCGGAAAAACGCATGTCAATGCGAGTGGCTAGATGAATGAGTTCATGTAGGTTAGCAGGGATTTCTCGTGCAGCCAGAACATCTTTAATGTTGCTGGATAGGCCTTTTTTAAAGGTCGCGCAGAGGGCCTCATTATTCCAGGATAATTCTGAAGCAAGAGTACGGAATTGTACGGCGTACTCGCCAACGGAAGAATTACCCTGGACCAGGTTCAACAGGGCAGTCTCAGCAGAAGAGGCTCGGGCAGGTTCCTCAAAGACACTTCGAATTTCCGAGAAGAAGGAGTGTATAGAGGCAGTGACGGGGTCATTGCGGTCCCAGAGCGGTGTGGCCCATGACAGAGCTTTTCCAGACAGAAGGCTGACTACGAAAGCCACCTTAGACCTTTCAGTAGGAAACTGGTCCGACATCATCTCCAAGTGCAGGGAACATTGGGAAAGAAAGCCACGGCAGAATTTAGAGTCCCCATCAAATTTATCCGGCAAGGATAGTCGTAGACCAGAAGCGGCCACTCGCTGCGGAGGAGGTGCAGGAGCTGGCGGAGGAGATGATTGCTGAAGCTGTGGTAGTAGCTGCTGTAGCATCACGGTCAGTTGAGACAGCTGTTGGCCTTGTTGCGCTATCTGTTGTGACTGCTGGGCGACCACCGTGGTGAGGTCGGCGACAACTGGCAGAGGAACTTCAGCGGGATCCATGGCCGGATCTACTGTCACGATGCCGGCTGGCAGGTAGTGGATCCTCTGTGCCAGAGAGGGATTGGCGTGGACCGTGCTAGTGGATCGGTTCTAAGTCACTACTGGTTTTCACCAGAGCCCGCCGCAAAGCGGGATGGTCTTGCTGCGGCGGTAGTGACCAGGTCTTATCCACTAGCAACGGCTCAACCTCTCTGACTGCTGAAGATAGGCGCGGTACAAGGGAGTAGACAGAAGCAAGGTCGGACGTAGCAGAAGGTCGGGGCAGGCAGCAAGGATCGTAGTCAGGGGCAACGGCAGGAGGTCTGGAACACAGGCTAGGAACACACAAGGAAACGCTTTCACTGGCACAATGGCAACAAGATCCGGCGAGGGAGTGCAGGGGAAGTGAGGTATAAATAAGGAGTGCACAGGTGAACACACTAATTAGAACCACTGCGCCAATCAGCGGCGAAGTGGCCCTTTAAATCGCAAAGACCCGGCGCGCGCGCGCCCTAGGGAGCGGGGCCGCGCGCGCCGGGACAGGACCGACGGAGAGCGAGTCAGGTACGGGAGCCGGGGTGCGCATCGCGAGCGGGCGCCACCCGCATCGCGAATCGCATCCCGGCTGGAGGCGGTATCGCAGCGCCCCGGGTCAGTGGATCTGACCGGAGCGCTGCAGTGACGAGAGTGTAGCGAGCGCTCCGGGGAGGAGCGGGGACCCGGAGCGCTCGGCGTAACACACGCATCTTTACCCCTCCAAATCAGACGGGCCACATTCCTACGGTTACTATCCTGCCCGGGAGTCGGGAGGGACCACATCACCTCCCCATTCTGTTCTTGGAAGGCACCCAGACCATGCCTCTCTATCCAAAAAGACAGGTCAACCGAACCCCTCCCTTCTACCTCAATTGACCTATCACCCTTACGCAGAGCCTCCAGGAGGCGCCGCTGCAAGTGACCCCCAGAACCAGATGGAGACGGAGACCCTCTTGATTCCCCGGCAGCGACGCTGGCATAGCTTCTAGCAGTCGCCACCAGGGGGGCAGCCGAACCAGCCCCTACTTCCTCAGTACTCTTTACTGATCCAGTGACATCCCTTTGCCTGCCTCCAGCACTCTTCTCTTGCACACCGATAGCATCCCTCTCTTGTACAACTCTAGCACCCCTCTCTCGCACACCGCTAGCATCCCTTTCTTGCACACCGCTAGCACCCCTCTCTCGCACACCGCTAGCACCCCTCTCTTGCACACCGCTAGCACCCCTCTCTTGCACACCGCTAGCACCCCTCTCTTGCACACCGCTAGCACCCCTCTCTTGCACACCGCTAGCACCCCTCTCTAGTACACCTCTAATGCCCCACTCTTGCACACTGCTAACATTTTCATGCAACATACCATCACCAAAATTTTCACTCTCTTTTGCACTCTTCCCTTTCACACTATTATCCTGGCTAAACTTTCCTGAGCTGGCCGGGTTATTTGCGTATGCCACGGGGGTTTGTGCTGCTGGTCCCGCCCCCGATGACCGCTTTTTCGGTTCTGGCGATGTTACTTCCAGTTCCAGTGATGACACTTCCTTCAACGCCGATGATGTTCCCAGTGAGAACTGCTTCACACTGGGTGGGATCTGTCCCTCCGGACGCACCCCCACCCCTCCTACAGCAGCCGACGTGGAGGGATTCCCCACAGCGTCAGTGCAACCTTCAGGAGCCACCTTACCCGACCGCCCGGGCTTTTCTACCAATCCAGACGCATGGACACTCCCCCCCCCCTCACAGAGGAGTGCCCTGCTACGCCCAGATCGCTCGGGGGACCGCCCCCCGAGCAGACAGCAACATCACCAAGCTCCGGCACTAGGACACGCCCCCTGCCCACCTGGGGTGGTCCTGCAGCATCGGAGTCGCCCACCTTAAGCCTGTCCTGCCCTTCCCTACCGACTGGACAGGCGGCTCCTTGGCGTCTGCAGCCATCTTAGAAACCTTATCCACCATGTACCCCCCATTCTGGCCCCGCTTTACAGCAAAAGCGGGGTCGGGCAGACTGGGGGGCCCACCAGCCTGAACCACCTTTTCAGATGGCCCAGACTGCTGGAGAGAAGAATAAACAAGTCTGGTGACCTCTCCTTTTTTCCTTTTATTTCTCCTCTTCCTCTTGCCCTTCACCTCAGTATCTGGGCCTAAGTCATTTCCAAATGAGAAGTTCTCAAAATGGGTAGGTGACTCTTGGAGCACAATCGCCTTCAGCAATCCACCACCAATTAACCCATTGCTGCTGCCGCTGTCGTCACTGCTGTCATCTGACGTTACAGGCAGGGCTACCTGAGCAGGATTTATGTATGAACTCTGGGTTGTGTCCTCCTCCTCTATTTCACTCTCCTCTGCACCACCATCTTGCTTCTCTTTAGCACCTTCCTCAGCACTGTCCTCTCTTTCTCCACCACCATCTTCCTCCACACTGTCCTCCTCAGCACTGTTCTCTCTTTCTCCTCCACCATCCACCTCCACACCATCCTCCTCTGCACTGCTTTCGCTGTGACTGACCTCCTCCTCTCTTTCTGGGTTCTGCTGGCCTCTGAACCGACTTTCATTGCAGAGTTTTTCTCTGAAGATACCAGCCCCTTCCATGATCTCCATCCTCACCCTTTCTACCTCCTCAACCTCTTTTTTCAGGGTGCGCACTTTAGCCGAATACACTGGCCTTCGATTTTTTGAGGTGTAATCAGCCTGGTAACGGGCAAATTTTAAGTCCTCTCTTAGCCCACGAAGCATTTTGCCAAGACACTCATACTCCGCCATTTTTGCTTGGATTCGGGACCCAAAAGTGGCCAAAGACTCCCTGGGACCCAATGCCCCCCATTGCTGGGGTTCAGAGGTACCTTGCCTCCCCATGTTTCTCCTCAACTCCTCACCTTCATGCAGGTCTTTACCTGCAGCCTTGCTTGTAGCCTTCCTTGCAGCCTTGCGGCTTCCAGATATGGACGGTGGAGTTGGTTCTGCATTTCTGCGGATCCTGGAGGATCTCCGTACCCCATCCTGGGAGTTGGCCGTTGCAATGTCACCTCCACCTCCCGCCGGCCTGGTAAGGGAGATGGGGACGTTGGGGTTCATGCAGGGAAACCCTTCCCCGAAGGCTGCCACAAACCTGGGGGGGGGGGGGGGGGGAGGGCTGGTGAAAATCCTGCTGCTCTCTGGTTCTCTGGTTCTCCTGGAGCTGACGATCACACAACCACACCCTGAACAGGAAGTAGTGCAACAGCTGGAGACACCCTATTTGGAAAGCACTGCTGTAGGGTAATTTGGTGGTGGATGCAAATCCCTAATTTAGGCCTCAAATGCACATGGTGCTCTTTCACTTTGGAGCCCTCTCATATTTCAAGGCAACAGTTTTTGGTTACAAATTTTTTTTCTCTTCTTTTAACCCTTAAGAAAAGGTAAATTTTGGGTCTACACCAGCATGTTAGTGTAAACAGAGTGTACCATATACATTTGAGGCCTAAATTGGTGATTTGCACAGGGGTGGCTGGTAGTTACAGCAGTTCTGACATAAACATAAAAAACACCCATATGTGACCCCCATTTAGAAAACTACACCCCTCACGTAAAGTAACAAGGGGTATAGTGAGCCTTAACATCCCACAGGTGTTTGACAAATTTTTGTTAAAGTTGGAGGTGAAAATAAAAAAATGTATATTTTTTTCCCTAAAATGCTATTGTTACCCCAATTTTATCATTTTCACAAGGGGTAATAGGAAAAAAAGCCCAGCAAAATTTGTAACCCCATCTCTTCTGAGTCAGAAAATACCCCACATGTGGATGTAAAGTGCTCTGCGGGTGAACTACAGGGCTCAGAAGAGAAGGAGCACCATTGGGCTTTTGGAGAGAGAATCTGGCTGAAATTGAAGGCCATGTGCATTTAGGCCTCCATGGTGCCAGAACAGTGAACCCCCCCCCCCCCCACACACACACACACACACATGTGACCCCATTTTGGAAACTACACCCCTAATAAGAAGTGCAGTGAGCATTTACATCTCACAGGTGTCTGATAGATTTTTTTGAGCAGTGGTCTGCCAAAAGAAAAATGAAAATTTTTCATTTGCACAGCCCACTGTTCCAAAGATCTGTCAAATGCCAGTGGGGTTTAACCCCTTAAGGAACCAGCCCATTTTCACCTTAAGGACCCAGCCATTTTTGCACATCTGACCATTGTCATTTTAAGCATTAATAACTCTGGGATACTTTTACTTTTCATTCTGATTCTGACATTGTTTTTTCGTGACATATTCTACTTCATGTTAGTGGTAAATTTTTGTCGAGGCTTGCATCATTTCTTGGTGAAAAATTCCAAAATTTGATGAAAAAATTGAAAATTTAGCATTTTTCTAACTTTGAAGCTCTCTGCTTGTAACAAAAACAGACATTCCAAATAAATAATATATTGATTCACAGATACAATATGTCTACTTTATATTTTCATCATAAAGTTGACAGGTTTTAAGTTTTAGAAGATATCAGAGGGCTTCAAAGTTCAGCAGCACTTTTCCAATTTTTCACAACATTTTCTAAATTGGAATTTTTCAGGGACCAGTTCAGTTTTGAAGTGGATTTGAAGGGCCTTCATATTAGAAATACCCCACAAATGACCACATTATAAAAACTGCACCCCTCAAAGTATCCAAAATGACATTTGGGTAAGTGTGTTAACCCTTTAGGTGTTTCACAGGAATAGCAGCAAAGTGAAGGAGGAAATTCAAAATCTCCATTTTTTACACTCGCATGTTCTTGTAGACCCAGTTTGTTGAATTTTTACAAGGGGTAATAGGAGAAAAAGCCCCCCAAAATTTGTAACCCAATTTCTCTAGAGTAAGGAAATACCTCATATGTGTATGTAAAGTGTTCGGCTGGTGCAGTAGAGGGCTCAGAAGGGAAGGAGCAACAATGGGATTTTGGAGAGTGAATTTTTGCTGAAATGGTTTTTGGGGGGCATGTCACATTTTGGAAGCCCCTATGGTGCCAGAAGAGCAGAAAACCCCCACATGGCATACCATTTTGGAAACTACACCCCTCAAGCCACGTACCAAGGGGTCCAGTGAGCCTTAACACCCCACAGGTCTTTTACGACTTTTCGTTAAATTTGGATGTGTAAATGAAAAAAAAAAAAAAAAAAGTTTCACTTCCAGGCAGTGGAAGAGAGGTGGTTGTGGTTGTGATAAATATAAAGCAAATACACTATGTTGAGCTAGCGATTGTTTGTCTGTATACAAGAGTGTGAAGCATACAAGTGAGTGAGTATAAAAGTGAGGGGACTTAAAATTAAGGGACTTTAAATTCAGGAAGTTTAAATTGAAATATTTGATTTTTTTTTCTTTTCTGTTAATTTTTGCAATCCCCAAATCTAGTATGACCTCCATGTTGGAAAAGGCAGTCCAGTGTGCATCTTGCGCAATGTATGCAATCCTTGAACAACAGTTTGAGGGTGCATATTGTTGTGCGAGATGTGTGCGAGTTGCTCATTTAGAAGCCCAGATCCTGGATCTAGAGGAGCAACTGGCAACACTGAGATGCATTGACAACCCGCAGAGTAGTCTCCTGCTCACTGAGCAGGTACTCTCTGGGGTCGAGGTGGGGATGGATAGTGGGACGGAGGGGCAGGACAGTCAGGCAGTTAGCTGGGTTACAGTTAGAAAACGGGGTAGAGGGAAAAGTGTCAGGGAGGCTAGTCCTGAACTGGCACACCCCAACAAGTTTGCCCAGTTGGCAGATGAGGGGGATGTCATTTCAGAGCTAGCGGTACTGCAGCAGGACTCTGCCTCTGACCGCCAGGGGGGTGTCTGCTCCAGTAAGGAGGGAGGGAGGAGAGCAGGGCAGGCCAGACAGGTACTGGTAGTGGGGGACTCAATTATTAGGGGGACAGACAGGGTGATCTGTCACAAAGACCGGGATAGCCGAACAGTGTGTTGTCTTCCTGGCGCTCGAGTTCGGCACATCGCGGATCGGGTTGACAGGTTGCTGGGTGGGGCTGGAGAAGACCCAGCAGTCATGGTACATATTGGCACCAATGACAAAGTAAGAGGTAGATGGAGTGTCCTTAAAAATGATTTCAGGGACTTAGGCTGCAAGCTTAAGGCAAGGACCTCCAAGGTAGTATTTTCTGAAATATTACCTGTACCACGAGCCGTACCAGAGAGGCTGCGGGAGATAAGGGAGGTAAACAAGTGGCTCAGAAGCTGGTGTAGGAAGGAGGGGTTTGGGTTCATGGAGAACTGGGCAGACTTCGACTTTAAAGGAAACAGATTTCTGACTATAGCTAAAGACCATTATCTGTCCCAAATGGTGCAGGGCCTGACCAGAGGGGGCGCCCTACTAGACTTAATATTTACCAACGTACTGAAACTGGCAGAGTAATTAATGTGCAAGTAGATGGACACCGAGGAAATAGTGATCATAATGTAATACATTATAACTTGTTCTTCAATAAGGGAATCTCTCGAGGGGCCACAAAAACAATGAACTTTCGAAAAGCAAAGTTCGATCAACTCAGAGAAGCCCATAACAATATAAAATGGGATAATGTCCTCAAAAATAACAATACTGACACTAAATGGGAGACTTTTAAAAATATCTTAAATTTTCACTGTAAGATGTATATACTTTATAGGAATAAAAGGGTCAGAAATAAAAGTAAACCAATATGGATGAATAAAAATGTTAAGGGGGCAATAAATGACTAAAATAAAGCATTTCAGTTACTAAAACAGGACAGCAGTGAAGAAGCATTAAAAAGCTATAGAGAAAAATGTGAAATATGTAAAAAACAGATAAAAGCCGCAAAAATAGAGACAGAAAGACTCATTGCCAAAGAGAGTATGACTAACACCAAAATGTTCTTTAATTATATAAATAGCAAAAAGGTCAAAAATGAAAGTGTTGGCCCTTTAAAAAATGATGAGGAAGAAATTATAAACGGGGATCAGGAAAAAGCAAATATACTAAAATTCTTCTCCACTGTATTCACTGAGGAAAATGAAATGCCAGGTGAAATACAGTGTGATAAGGTAAGCTCCCCAGTACAGGTCACCTGTCTAACCCAGGAAGAAGTACAGTGCCACCTACAAAAAATCTAAATAGACAAATCACCAGGTCCAGATGGCATTCACCCCCATGTTCTAAAGGAATTAAGTAATGTAATAGACAGACGCGGAGGTGTTGAGGGGCATGTGTGGAACTCCGCTACTCCTTGCTGGGATTTGAATAGACTGGCCCAGACCCTTTCTTGTGGATGGAGAGTGGAGCTGAGTAAAACGATCAGACTTTACATGTGATGAATATCTAACAGTGCAGAAGCCGGTGAAACCATTGATTAATACCCCGGCAATATTCTGAACAGAAGCAGCCTCTTGCACTGGCCCCATGTGGAATGGACAATATTGGATGCCTGACTCTCTGCCTGGTCACTCCTCCTAGCGATTTGGAGAAACCGGGACTCATGGACTAAATTGAACAACTTGGTCTTAGCAGAATTCCTCTCTCATGAAATTGGACCCCTCCCTGGACCCAATAAGATCAGTGACTCTGGGGGGTGATTGCACTGTCTACCAGGGGGAGCGTGAATACGCTAATGATTCCGTAGTTGCATATTAGTATGCTATATTTGGTGGTGGATATTTCTGGATCAGGGTGTGATACCCTAGGTTTTAAGCGCTCCCCAGAGCCATATGGGACTGTGAATTCTTACTTTTGTATGCTGTAAATAACGGGATTTAAATTCTCGAGTGGGAGGGGCCTATGGTGTATAAAGTTGCTAAGTTGGTCCGTGATATCCCCGTAGTGATACATACACCCCACAAATATAAAGTGAAGAGAAATAGTGGGTGAAATGGCCCCTAAGGTGAACCCCAGAAGATCAGGGGGTAGCTCGCCACAAAAAGATAAGGGGGCTATGGGTAAATTGGATAAAATATGGAAGTCTCCAGCTGTGGGTATAAAAACTAGAACCCAGAAGGATCTCTCCCCTAGTAAAACAGGCTCTAGGTACTCGGTCTTGGCGGTGGAAGAAACTGAGGAAGGGCAGTCTGTGCCCCCTGTGGGAACACAGATGTTGGAGGAGATCTTGGGAGGGGTGAAAAAATCTAATTGTGCAATTGAGGAGATAAATAAACAATTAGGTGTGGTATCTACCGAGGTATCTCTGATAAGACACGATATGACTAAAATGAGAGATAGGATTTCCAGACTGGAGGAAGAAGCCCCTAAAACAGAAAATAGGATTAAGGTTTTGGAGGAGGAGGTTAATGACTTGAAAAAGGAGAGGACATCTGTTAAAGATAAGCTCACTGACCTTGAGGATAGATCCAGACGTTGTAATATAAGGATGGTGGGGTTTCCTGATGGGATGGTGGGGTTTCCTGAGGGGGTGGAGGGGGGGGGGGACTCTGCCATACAGTTTCTTAGTAGGTGGTTGAAGGAGGGGATAGGGGAAGGGCATCTTACTCCAATGTTTGGGATTGAACGAGCTCATCAGTGCCAAGGCGTATTCCCCCTCCGGGGGGTCCCCCTAGGACAATCCTAATTAAGTTATATACCTCCCAGGACAGGGATACTATCCTTAGGAGGGCAAGAGAGATGAGGGACCTACAGTATAATGGACAGAATATTTTTCTATATCCGGATTTCTCTTGGGAGACCCAGAGGAAAAGGGCATCCTTTCGGGAGATAAAAAGGCGGCTAAAGAACGCAGGGGTGCCCTTCTCTCTGCTGTTTCCAACGAGACTCCGGGTTGAGCATAAGGGAAAGGTAACAATATTTGGAACCCCACAAGAAGTCTCAGATTGGATGGATAAATAAGGCATCTAATATAAGGCACTACTGTGGCATTAGGGGTTGGAAGTATTAGTTGAGTAATAATGTTACGTCTCGGGGGGGAGGGGGGAGGGGTTGGGGGGTTCTCTGGGGTGTCACTAGGATAGGAGTGCATAGTAGAAGTACGGTGCATTATGGGGAGAGGGGGGGTGCGGGGGGGGGGGAAGGATAAGGGAAAGGAGGGAGGGATGGCACGGGATGATCAAAAGAGTGTTTTTTTTTTTTTTTCTCTCTCTCTTCTTCTTCTCTCTTTTCTTTTTTCTCTTAGGCAAATATATCTATGCTTAAATTATTAGCCTGGAACATACGAGGTATGTCAGATAGAATTAAAAAGTGTGCAGTCTTCGATTATATTCGGAGGTGCCTTCCTGCGATCATATGTTTAGTTGAGACCCATAGGTCAAGAGATGAGCAGATACTTCCAAGGAAGTGGGCCAAAGAAGAATACCACTCCAGACTCTCTTCCTACTCCATGGGAGTATCAGTATATGTTCACAGGAGGGTACCATTCGAGACTAAGAATGCAAAGGTAGATAAGTATGGTCGATATGTATTTCTTTATGGAATATGGGAAGATAGGGCAGTCATCTTGGCTTTTGTTTATATTCCTCCATCTTTTAGAGTGGATGTTCTGAGGGACCTCGTGAGCTATAGCGAAAGTAAGACACATTCGGCATTATGGATAGTTGGAGATTTGAACAATGTAATAGACCCTAGTATGGACAGATACAAATTAGGTAGGAATGTAGGGGGGAACGAAACAGCATTGGCGAGATACTGTGGAGAGATGAATTGGGTTGATGGGTGGCGGAAACTAAACCCAGGAGTAAGACAGTACTCATGTTTTAGTACCTCATATAACACCGCTTCCCGAATTGACTTATGCCTGTGTGATAAGAATGCAATGACCTGGACCAGCAGGGTGCAGTATAAAGCTAAAACCCTATCGGACCATTGCCCAGTGGTGGTGGAAATTGGAGGTAAGGTAATGGGTGGGAAAAGGTTGGGCTTTCGGCTCAACCCCCACTGGATTGAATTAGTGGGCGACCAGGACTGGTTTAGACAGGAAATAGAGGCATTCTGGGAGATTAATCATAAGTCCGCAAACCCTCAGGTGGTATGGGATACTATGAAGGCATACTTGAGGGGTCTATATATAGGGCGAATCAATAAAAAAAAAAAAGGAATTCTCACAGGAAGAATCAGTACTGAATAGTAAAGTGGCAACATTAGAAGCAGGGATAGAAGAGGATAGTGGGGGGAACAGCTGTTAGAACTGAAGGCAGCTCAAGAGGAATATAAAGAATATCTACTTAAAAAGGCACAAAATAAACTATTCTTCAGTGGGCAATTTAATTTCTTTGAGAAAGGGAAACCAAATAAGACACTGTCAAGATTACTTAAAAATCAAGGCGACGAACGTGGTATTATGGCTCTGAGGAGGGAGGATGACAGCATAACCACAGATAGAGAAGAAATAGCCCAAATGGTTGGCTCTTTTTTCTCCAATCTCTATATGGGCAGCTATATTAATAGGGCGGAGGTAGCGGAATTCTTGAGGGGAATTAATATTCCGAGTTTGACAGAGGATGTCAGGGACTCCCTGGATGACCCAATCTCCCTCCAGGAATTGGAGGAGGCATTGGCATCAATCCAAGGGAATACATCCCCTGGGTCTGACGGCATTCCTTTCTAGATATATAGAATATACTCAATCCTGCTGCTTCCAAAACTGCTGGGTATCATTAATGAATCCTGGAGGGGGGGGGGGGGGTTCTCCCTAAATCTATGTGTGAGGCTAATATTAGACTCATTAGGAAAAAAGATAAGGATCCCTTGGATTTGGGCTCATATCTCCTTGCTTAATACAGATATAAAGATAATAGCGAAAGCACTGGCAAGGAGATTGGATAAAGTAGTGGAGGTAGTGGTGGGCGGTGACCAGGGAGGGTTTAGGTCAGGAAGAACGGTTCATGACAATATCCACCAGGTGTATGAAGCAATCCAGAGTGGATCCCGTGGCCCCCGCTCCATTCTGTCATTGGATGCTACTAAAGCTTTTGACAGGGTGGAGTGGGAATACCTCTGGGAAGTTTTGAAAAGGGTTAGGGTGGGCCCGAGGTTTTTGAGTTATATTCAGCTACTATACACTAACCCCGAGGCGAGTGTGGTGGTAGATGGAACCCCCTCCTACCCATTCAAACTAAGTAGAGGAACAAGGCAGGGCTGCCCCCTCTCACCCTTTTTATTTTTAATTTATATTGAACCCTTAGCGGCTTGGATAAGAGATAATGATGTTTATGAGGGATTTGGAGTAAATGGAGAGAAGAGTAAGATCTTGTTATTTGTAGATGATATCCTCCTTTTTGTAACTAACCCACAAGAAAAAATACATCGTATCATTAAGATGTTCGAGGCATTTGCCCCTCTATCTGGGTTGGACATAAATTGGAGTAAATCTACTATGCTCCCCCTGGATGAAGATATGGGGGAGACGGTGGGAAGACTATCCGTGTTAAAAAAAAATGAATGTCTCCATTATCTGGGAGTAAAAATAGCAGCCACGAATGATAGGTTTGTGATTAACAATATACTGCCCCTTTTGAATAGTTTAGCGAAGAGAGTAGAAGTATGGATTAAAATGCCCTTCTCTATGTCAGAAAGGATGGCGATAATAAAAATGGTGGTCCTCCCACAGATCCTTTTTTTTCTTGCTACCTCGCCAGTGTGGATCGGCAAATGCTGGTTCCGGAAGATAGAAGTGATACTGGGTAGATTGTTATGGGGAAGAAAAAGGGTTCGTCTGAAGTACAGATATTTTATGGCCCCTGGAGATAGGGGGGGATTGGATATGCCCAATTTCTTTGTTTATTACATGGCCGCGCAGTTGGTACGAATCGTGAATTGGAGAAATTTTAGATATCTGGAGAAGATTGTAGTAGATAAGGAGAAAGTGAACATATATGAGGTGTTGGAATGAGATGATTATGAGGAGAGTGGGTCAAATAACACGATGTTATTGTATAAATATAGGAAAGTATGGGAAAGATTAAAGGGAGAATTACATGTAGGAAATAGTTTTGGGTTCACACCCCTATGGGGTAACAATAAATTTAAAGAATTGGTGAAGTGTGAGTCAACTTTTTGGGATAGTAAGGGTATAAAACGACTGGAACAATTATTTGATAAAGGACAACTCTTTTCATTTGAGCACATAAAAAGGGGGTATGATATTAGTGATAACGATTGGCTGTACTATTGGCAAGTTAGTCATGCAGTCCATAACACGATAGATAAGGAGATATATGTAGCACAGAAACACAATTTCATAGAAGCACTAACTCAAATAGAGCACTTTAAAAAAAAAAAGGAATATCAATTTTGTATAAGAAATTAAATAAGATTATTGGAGTAAGGGGGATCGACAGAATTAAAGACAAATGGTCCGGAATAGTGGGTACTGTGTCTGAGGAAGATTGAGACATTATGGCCCAAAATATAAGCAAGGTTTCTCGTAATATGGAACATAAAATTACACAATTTAAGATATTACACAAGACCCACTATTCCGCGCTTCATTTACATAGGATAGGGGTGAGAATCACTTCACAGTGTGTTAAATGTGGTTTGGAAGAGGCGGACTATTTACATAGTTTTTGGTCGTGTGAGAAGATATCTGTTTTCTGGGAATCTGTAATAAAAGAGGTAGAAAGTAAAATCCCTGTGAAGGTACCTCGTACGATAGAGTTTATACTGCTGGGAGCTATTGGTAAGATGGGCAAATTTGATTAGACATACTCTTGGATGTAAACAAGTATGGATTTGGCTTCTATGGCTTTTGCTTTTCTTCCGATTGGTGATGTTGTTTTATCGGATTTGTACAATGTATTTTTGTAATTGTTTAATATTAAAATAAAAAAAATATAAAAAAAAAGTAATGTAATAGACAGACCGCAATTTTTAATATTCAGGGACTCTATAGTGACAGGGACTGTTCCCCAGGACTGGCGCATGGCAAATGTGGTGCCAATATTTAAGAAGGGGTCAAAAGGTGACCCCGGGAATTATAGACCTGTTAGTTTAACCTCGGTAAATTGTTTGAGGGTTTCCTAAGAGATGCTATTTTGGAATATCTTGATAAAAATAAATGTATGACCCTGTATCAGCATGGATTTATGAGGGATTGATCCTGTCAAACTAACCTGATCAGCTTTTATGAGGAGGTGAGCACAAGACTGGACCAGGGGCAATCGCTGGATGTCGTATATCTGGATTTTTCCAAAGCATTTGATACGGTTCCACATAAAAGGTTGGTGCATAAAATGAGAAGGTTTGGGCTGGGTGAGAATGTGCGCAAGTGGGTAAGTAACTGGCTCAATGATAGGAAACAGAGGGTGTTTATTAATGGTACTTATTCTGATTGGGTGACTGTTACTAGTGGGGTACCACAGGGGTCCGTCTTGGGTCCTGTCCTATTTAATATATTCATGAATGACCTTGCAGAGGGGTTGAATAGTAAAGTAGCAATCTTTGCAGATGACACCAAACTCTGTAAAGTGGTAAACACTATAGAGGACAGTGCACTGTTACAAATGGATCTGGATAGGTTGGAGGTTTGGGCTGGGAAGTGGCAGATGAGGTTCAACACTGATAAATGTAAGGTAATGCAAAAATCCGAGCTGGGATTATGTATTAAATGGAAGAACACTTAGGACGACTGACATGGAAAAGGACTTAGGAGCCTTAGGTAACAGTAAACTTAGCTGTAGTGACCAGTGTCGGGCAGCTGCTGCCAAGGCTAATAAAATCATGGGGTACATCAATAGGGGCATAGATGCCGACGACAAGGAAATAATGCTACCGCTGTACAAATCACTAGTCAGTCCTCACATAGAGTACTGTGTACAGTACTGAGCACCAGTGTACAAGAAAGATATAGTGGAGCTGGAGAGGGTTCAAATCCCACTAAGGACAACAATAAATAAAGACATTATTATTATTATTATAATAACGTCAGCAGAGAGCACTGTGCTCGTGATGTCATCAGAGAGCATTCCAAAAAGAAAATAATTTCCTCTGTAGTATTCAGCAGCTAATAAGTACAGGAAAGATTACGATTTTTTAATAGAAGTAATTTACAAATCTGTTTAACTTTCCGGAGCCAGTTGATTTAAAAGAAAAAAAAGGTTTTCACCGGAGTACCCCTTTAACCCCTTCATGACCCAGCCCATTTTCACCTTCAGGTCCTGGGCATTTTTTGAAAATCTGACCACTGTCACTTTAAACATTAATAACTCTGGAATGCTTTTACTTATCATTCTGATTCCGAGAACTGCTGTAACAATCAGCCACCCCTGTGCAAATCGCCTCAAATGTACATGGTGCACTCTCCCTTCTGAGCCTTGTTGTGCGCCCCCAGAGCACTTTGCGCCCACATATGGGGTATCTCCATACTCGGGAGAAATTGCATTACAAATTTAGAGGATCTTTTTTCCCCTTTTACCTCTTGTGAAAATGAAAAGTATAGGGCAACACCAGCATGTCAGAGTAAAAAAATTATTTTTTTACACTAACATGCTGGTGTAGACCCCAACTTCACCTTTTCATAAGGGGTTAAAGAAGAAAAAGCCCCCCAAAATTTGTAAGGCAATTTCTCCCGAGTACGGCAATACCCCATATGTGTCCCAAAACTGTTGCCCTGAAATACAACAGGGCTCCAAAGTGAGAGAGCGCCATGCGCATTTGAGGCCTGAATTAGGGATTTGCATAGGGGTGGACATAGGGGTATTCTATGCCAATGATTCCCAAACAGGGTGCCTCCAGCTGTTGCAAAACTCCCAGCATGCCTGGACAGTCAATGGCTGTCCGGCAATACTGGGAGTTATTATTTTGCAACAGCTGGAGGCTCCGTTTTGGAAACAGTAGCGTACCAGACGTTTTTCATTTTTTTGGGGGAGGGGGGCTGTGTAGGGATAATGTGTATATGTAGTGTTTTTTACTTTTTATTTTAGGTTAGTGTTAGTGTAGTGTTTTTAGGGTACAGTCACATGGGCAGAGGTTCACAGCAAGTTTGCCGCTGGGAGTTTGAGCTGCAGCGCAAATTTTGCGCCATCTCAAACTTGCAGCACTCACTGTAAACCTCCGCCCATGTGAGTGTACCCTGTACATTCACATTGGGGGGAGGGGGCAAACATCCAGCTGTTGCAAACTCCGAGCATGCCCTTTGGCTGTCCGTGCATGCTGGGAGTTGTAGTTTTGCAACAGCTGGAGGCACACTGGTTTGGAAACACTAAGTTAAGTAATAAACTTTCAAGTGTTTTGCAACCAAACTTAGCGTTTCCAAACCAGTGTGCCTCCAGCTGTTGAAAAACTACAACTCCCAGCATGCATGGTCTGTCAGTGCATGCTGGGAGTTATAGTTTTGCAACAATTGAAACAGCTGGAGGCACTGAGGTAGCAAACGGACAATGTTTCCCAACTAGTGTGCCTCCAGTTGTTGCAAAACTACAACTCCCAGCATGCCCAGACTGCCCAAGCATGCTGGAAGTTGTAGTTCGGCAATATCTGAAGGATCAGATGTTGCCGAACTACAACTTCCAGCATGCTTGGGCAGTCTGGGCATGCTGGGAGTTGTAGTTTTGCAATATCTGGAGGTCCACAGTTTGGAGACCACTGTATAATGGTCTCCAATCTATGCTCTTCCAGATGTTAGAGAACTACAACTCCCAGCATGCCTGAACAGACTGAGCATGCTGGGAGTTGTAGTTTTGCAACATCTGGAACAGCACAGATTGGAGACCATTATACAGTGGTCTCCAAACTGTGGACCTCCAGATGTTACAAAACTACAACTCCCAGCATGCCCAGAAAGCCAAAGGCTGTCTGGGCATGCTGGGAGTTGCCGTTTTGAAACTCCCAGAGGCAGCAGTGAGATCGCTTTACGGCGATCTCACTGCTGCCAATGAAGATGCCGCACTGCTGCCGGAAACTCACCTCCGGGACGCAGCGCCGCCGGGACCGCCTGGAGGACGTCGCTCGCAACGGGACCACTCGGGACACCGCATGGTCGGGTAAGTGATGCCGGGGGATGGGTAAGGGACACTTAGCAGAGCGGTGTGTGTCCCGATCCCCGTGATCGGGACTTACACACCGCGCTGCTAAATATTCTGATAGCGAAACGCTGCTATTAGCTAGTCAGAGTTGACCAGCTGATAGCAGCGATCGCTGGGGGGGGGGGGGGGGGGGATGAAACCCCCCGTGGTCGCATGGTAAGATGGCTGGCTATCAGTGATAGCCACCATCTTACCGGGCGCTGCGGGATGCCGCGAGTAGCGGCAAAAATGTTCATGACGTACCTGTATGTCATGGGTCGGGAACACCTTGCCACCCATGACGTACAGGTATGTCATAGGTCGGGAAGGGGTTAATGGTATAGAGAACTGTGTCTAGTGCATTAACTCTGATTTTTTGCCCATTGAAACCAGTAGGCCCATTGTGGTCTATGGGGAAAGCTGCTGAGTTGCCCATAGCAACCAATCAGATCGCTTCTTTCATTTTTGAAAAAGTCTCTGAAAAATGAAGGAAGTAATCTGGTTGCTATGGGCAACTCAGAAACTTTTCCAGGAAAATATGCTGAGTTGCCCATAGCAACCAATCAGATCGCTTCTTTCATTTTGCAAAGGCATTGTGAAAAATGAAAGAAGCAATCTGGTTGCTATGGGCAACTGCACAACTCTTCCTCTACACTGGTCTTAATGAATCTCCCCCATAGAGGGAGATTTATCAAAACCTGCCCAGAGGAAAAGTTTCTGAGTTGCCCATAGCAACCAATCAGATCGCTTCTTTCATTTTTGAAAAAGCCTCTGAAAAATGAAGGATATTTTTGAGATTTTGGAAGCTGGGATACTCACTACACCCATGCATATCTAGATAATTAAGTATGGGGGGAACTTAAATTTATTTTTTAAATCACATGGAGTTTTGACTTTACTTCATTATGGTCGAATAAAGCACTTAAAGAGTTCCTTAAAATTAAAGATTCACTCTTTTGGATGAAAAGGGGCTTATTTATGTAAATCAATTATACGCTTTAGGTCAAATAAAGTCGTTTGAAGAGATAGCCCATAAGTGTGTGGGGGGAAGACAATCACAAACATTGTTTTTTACAAATAAGTAACACAGATCATAAAGCAATAAAAGGAGAGATTGGAGATTTCAGGGATTCTATATATAAGAAAAGTTTAATTAGACTATTTCCTTATGCAAAGTTGCTGTCTGGGCATGCTGGGAGTTGTGGTTCTGCAGCGGTTGGGGGTTCACAGCTTGAAGACCACTGCTATAGAGGGTGCAAATGTATCTGAGCCCTGGAACTCAAATAATGTGAAATATGAGATGATCAAAATGGAGCCCCTGCACTAATTACTTGGGTTCTGAGGTCTGTAAGGTCCATAGTAAAAACATCAGGTTCTGTCTATAGCAGATACTAAATCATGGCAGCTCAAAGAAACAAGCAGTCATTCTGACATGTCACATGTGATGTCATAGACAGCTGGAGGCCTGACATCCCACTGACAGCCGCCCGAGCCTTCAGTCTGTTCCAGTGCGATTAGTGAGAATAGTGAGATTAGCGTCTTCTTTTTCTACTTGTCTGAAATGGAGCTAAAAGGACTGGGGTTCGTCCCCCTCCTGTTGGCGTTTTGGTGTGCGGCCTGGCTTGCCACCAGCTACATCATGACGGTCGTCCTCGGCCATGCAGCCTCGCCACTGATGAGCATCAGGTAAGATAAACAAGCAAATGATTCTTATTTCATGGGTTGGGAGTGAGGAAATATCCATAATAACATTGGTTTCTTTTCCTTCACAGTGACGTGGGAAATGTCTTTCCCGAAAGCATATTATTCAGAATTGGATTTATAGGGACGTCCATTGGCACTTTGGTACTAACCTTTCTTATTTATAAGTATATGGTTATGCATACTGAAGAGTTCAGGGGTCATCAGGTCCTGATCCAGAGGATCCTGCTGGCCATTGTGTGGGCCTCCTGTTTTTCCACAGCTGTTATGCATGTATTGTCCCCCGAAGAATATCCCAGGATACACTTTGTCAGCACGATAATTTCCATTACATGTGAAGCCTTATACTACCTTGGGCAGTCCATCCAGATGTATAAATTACCAGGAGCAAAAAAAGTCATCCACCATAGTAGATGCACCTGCTGTGGCCTGACTTTTGTCTGTGTAGTTTTCTATTTTGGATATGAAACATTAAAGGAATTATTCCATAATGATGAAGACTGGGACGAGATCCGTGAAATCCCCATCATAATCATCGAGTGGGTGATGCTTCTACTGATCCTGATAAACATCGTGACCTATTATTCCACCATGCAGAGGTTATTGTTGACCGTCTCCAGAAACAGCTGCACACTCTCTCTTAGAGTAAAAATTGATGACTTCGGGGTGTAGACCACCACGGGGGCCATCAAGTGGACTTCTGGGAGAGATACTGCACAGGACACGGAAAACATCTAAAGAAGAATAACTGGGGGACTACATATGGTGCCAGTAATCATGACACAATAATATGAGCTGGTGATATTACCTATACAAAAAAAAAAAAAAAAAAAATTATAAAAAAATATTGGTGTGTGAAGTGTAATACCTAGTTAGAAAAACAGAATCAAATTCATCATTATAACCCCCCTCTGCATTACCCTGTTTATTATTTTTCAAGCAAGCACTTTGTTCTAATTCGTCCACTCTCTGGCGTGCTCCTTGTATAAGGGGTTTGGGATACCCTTTTTGTTTAAAACGATCCTCCAGGTTCTCTAGTTGTTGTAGGTATTTTTGTGTGGAAGAACAATTCCTTCGGATTCTTTTCATTTGACCGAATGGAATGTTCTTCTTCCATTATTTAAGATGGCAACTGTTAAAGTCGAGGTATCTGTTTGCATTCACCTCCTTAAAATAGTTGGCAGTATGCGAACAGCCATCCTGAATATAGATATTTAAATCCAGGAACTCACATTTTTTGGGGGACTGATGCAGCGCTGCCTTTGGCAATTTCTGGCTCTGCTATAGCGCTTTTTTTGAGGGGGCGTGTCGGCTGCCCCTTCATCTGGCGGTCAACCTGCGCCGCCGGGACGCAGCGCCGCCGGGACCGCCTGGAGGACGTCGCTCGCAACGGGACCACTCGGGACACCGCATGGTCGGGTAAGTGATGCCGGGGGATGGGTAAGGGACACTTAGCAGAGCGGTGTGTGTCCCGATCCCCGTGATCGGGACTTACACACCGCGCTGCTAAATATTCTGATAGCGAAACGCTGCTATTAGCTAGTCAGAGTTGACCAGCTGATAGCAGCGATCGCTGGGGGGGGGGGTGGGGGATGAAACCCCCCGTGGTCGCATGGTAAGATGGCTGGCTATCAGTGATAGCCACCATCTTACCGGGCGCTGCGGGATGCCGCGAGTAGCGGCAAAAATGTTCATGACGTACCTGTATGTCATGGGTCGGGAACACCTTGCCACCCATGACGTACAGGTATGTCATAGGTCGGGAAGGGGTTAATGGTATAGAGAACTGTGTCTAGTGCATTAACTCTGATTTTTTGCCCATTGAAACCAGTAGGCCCATTGTGGTCTATGGGGAAAGCTGCTGAGTTGCCCATAGCAACCAATCAGATCGCTTCTTTCATTTTTGAAAAAGTCTCTGAAAAATGAAGGAAGTAATCTGATTGGTTGCTATGGGCAACTCAGAAACTTTTCCAGGAAAATATGCTGAGTTGCCCATAGCAACCAATCAGATCGCTTCTTTCATTTTGCAAAGGCATTGTGAAAAATGAAAGAAGCAATCTGGTTGCTATGGGCAACTGCACAACTCTTCCTCTACACTGGTCTTAATGAATCTCCCCCATAGAGGGAGATTTATCAAAACCTGCCCAGAGGAAAAGTTTCTGAGTTGCCCATAGCAACCAATCAGATCGCTTCTTTCATTTTTGAAAAAGCCTCTGAAAAATGAAGGATATTTTTGAGATTTTGGAAGCTGGGATACTCACTACACCCATGCATATCTAGATAATTAAGTATGGGGGGAACTTAAATTTATTTTTTAAATCACATGGAGTTTTGACTTTACTTCATTATGGTCGAATAAAGCACTTAAAGAGTTCCTTAAAATTAAAGATTCACTCTTTTGGATGAAAAGGGGCTTATTTATGTAAATCAATTATACGCTTTAGGTCAAATAAAGTCGTTTGAAGAGATAGCCCATAAGTGTGTGGGGGGAAGACAATCACAAACATTGTTTTTTACAAATAAGTAACACAGATCATAAAGCAATAAAAGGAGAGATTGGAGATTTCAGGGATTCTATATATAAGAAAAGTTTAATTAGACTATTTCCTTATGCAAAGTTGCTGTCTGGGCATGCTGGGAGTTGTGGTTCTGCAGCGGTTGGGGGTTCACAGCTTGAAGACCACTGCTATAGAGGGTGCAAATGTATCTGAGCCCTGGAACTCAAATAATGTGAAATATGAGATGATCAAAATGGAGCCCCTGCACTAATTACTTGGGTTCTGAGGTCTGTAAGGTCCATAGTAAAAACATCAGGTTCTGTCTATAGCAGATACTAAATCATGGCAGCTCAAAGAAACAAGCAGTCATTCTGACATGTCACATGTGATGTCATAGACAGCTGGAGGCCTGACATCCCACTGACAGCCGCCCGAGCCTTCAGTCTGTTCCAGTGCGATTAGTGAGAATAGTGAGATTAGCGTCTTCTTTTTCTACTTGTCTGAAATGGAGCTAAAAGGACTGGGGTTCGTCCCCCTCCTGTTGGCGTTTTGGTGTGCGGCCTGGCTTGCCACCAGCTACATCATGACGGTCGTCCTCGGCCATGCAGCCTCGCCACTGATGAGCATCAGGTAAGATAAACAAGCAAATGATTCTTATTTCATGGGTTGGGAGTGAGGAAATATCCATAATAACATTGGTTTCTTTTCCTTCACAGTGACGTGGGAAATGTCTTTCCCGAAAGCATATTATTCAGAATTGGATTTATAGGGACGTCCATTGGCACTTTGGTACTAACCTTTCTTATTTATAAGTATATGGTTATGCATACTGAAGAGTTCAGGGGTCATCAGGTCCTGATCCAGAGGATCCTGCTGGCCATTGTGTGGGCCTCCTGTTTTTCCACAGCTGTTATGCATGTATTGTCCCCCGAAGAATATCCCAGGATACACTTTGTCAGCACGATAATTTCCATTACATGTGAAGCCTTATACTACCTTGGGCAGTCCATCCAGATGTATAAATTACCAGGAGCAAAAAAAGTCATCCACCATAGTAGATGCACCTGCTGTGGCCTGACTTTTGTCTGTGTAGTTTTCTATTTTGGATATGAAACATTAAAGGAATTATTCCATAATGATGAAGACTGGGACGAGATCCGTGAAATCCCCATCATAATCATCGAGTGGGTGATGCTTCTACTGATCCTGATAAACATCGTGACCTATTATTCCACCATGCAGAGGTTATTGTTGACCGTCTCCAGAAACAGCTGCACACTCTCTCTTAGAGTAAAAATTGATGACTTCGGGGTGTAGACCACCACGGGGGCCATCAAGTGGACTTCTGGGAGAGATACTGCACAGGACACGGAAAACATCTAAAGAAGAATAACTGGGGGACTACATATGGTGCCAGTAATCATGACACAATAATATGAGCTGGTGATATTACCTATACAAAAAAAAAATAAAAAAAAATTATAAAAAAATATTGGTGTGTGAAGTGTAATACCTAGTTAGAAAAACAGAATCAAATTCATCATTATAACCCCCCTCTGCATTACCCTGTTTATTATTTTTCAAGCAAGCACTTTGTTCTAATTCGTCCACTCTCTGGCGTGCTCCTTGTATAAGGGGTTTGGGATACCCTTTTTGTTTAAAACGATCCTCCAGGTTCTCTAGTTGTTGTAGGTATTTTTGTGTGGAAGAACAATTCCTTCGGATTCTTTTCATTTGACCGAATGGAATGTTCTTCTTCCATTATTTAAGATGGCAACTGTTAAAGTCGAGGTATCTGTTTGCATTCACCTCCTTAAAATAGTTGGCAGTATGCGAACAGCCATCCTGAATATAGATATTTAAATCCAGGAACTCACATTTTTTGGGGGACTGATGCAGCGCTGCCTTTGGCAATTTCTGGCTCTGCTATAGCGCTTTTTTTGAGGGGGCGTGTCGGCTGCCCCTTCATCTGGCGGTCAACCTGCGCTATCTGGCCAGCGAGCCAGGGCCCCGTACAGGAGATCACGGGGCCCCCCAGCGGTCGGACCCCCGCAATCTGAAACTTATCCCCTATCCTTGGGACAGGGCCGGACTGGGGATGAAATCCAGCCCTGGAAATTACTGTATACCAGCCCCACAGCATTGTGTCATTGTGCCGGCAAACAGCCACCGAGCACAGGCGTATCACTTTGCGTGGCTATACATATATATATATATATATCACAGAAGGAATACACCAGTACTTTGCCAAATTTTTCAATAAAGTGGTGTCAGCGACCAAGACCTGATCATAGTCCACCACAAATTCAAAAAGTAAAATGGCACAACACTCCCTTATAATCAGGGCCGGTTTTAGGCTTAGCATGGCCTTAGGCAAAATCAAAAGTGGGGCCCCAAAAGTCATAGTAGTGCACTAACTAGATTTGAACAATTTTGGTCACTTCAAATACTATAAAAAAAATATCTAAAAAGCTATTGAAAAGTCCCATCAAAACAAAAATGGTACCGATAAAAACTACAAATCACAGCGCAAAAAATTACCCTCACATCCCCATATACAGAAAAATAAGAGTTATAGGGATCAAAATAGTACAATTTTATATTTTTGTATAGTTCCCCCCACATTAGGTAAAGAGTATAGCTCCCCCACATTAGGTGTGCAGTATAGTTCCCCCACATTAGGTGCAGTATAGTTCCCCCACATTAGGTGCGCAGTATAGTTCCCGCACATTAGATGCAGTATAGTTCACCACATTAGGTACAGTATAGCTCTCCACATTAGGTGCAGTACAGTTCCCTCCACATTAGGTGCAGTATAGCTCCCCACATTAGGTTGGCAGTATAGTTCCCCCACATTAGGTGCAGTATATAGTCCCCCCTCATTAGGTGCAGTATAGTTCCCCCACATTAGGTGCAGTGTAGTTCCCCACATTAGGTGCAGTATAGTTCCCCACATTAGGTGCAGTATAGTTCCCCCACATTAGGTGCAGTATAGCTCTTCACATTAGTTGCAGTATAGTTCTCCCCACATTAGGTGCAGTATAGTCCCCCACATTGGGTGCAGTACAGTCCCCCACATTAGGTGCAGTATAGTTCCCCCACATTAGGTTGGCTGTATAGTTCCCCCACTTCAGGTGCAGTATAGTTCTCCCCATATTAGGTACAGTATAGTTCCCCCACATTAGGTGCAGTATAGTTCTCCCCACATTAGGTGCAGTATAGTCCCCCACATTAGGTGCAGTATAGTTCTCCCCACATTAGGTGCAGTATAGTTCTCCCCACATTAGGTGCAGTATAGTTCTCCCCACATTAGGTGCAGTATAGTTCTCCACATTAGGTGCAGTATAGTTCTCCACATTAGTTGCAGTATAGCTCTCCACATTAGGTGCAGTACAGTTCCCTCCACATTAGGTGCAGTATAGATCCCCACATTAGGTTGGCAGTATAGTTCCCCCACATTAGGTGCAATATATAGTCCTCCCCCCCCCTCATTAGGTACAGTATAGCTCCCCACATTAGGTTGACAGTATAGTTCCCCCACATTAGGTGCAGTATATAGTCCCCCCCCCTCATTAGGTGCAGTATAGTGCCCCCACATTAGGTGCAGTATAGTTCCCCACATTAGGTACAGTATAGCTCTCCACATTAGGTGCAGTACAGTTCCCTGCACATTAGGTGCAGTATAGCTCTCCACATTAGGCTGGCATTATAGTTCCCCCACATTAGGTGCAGTATATAATCCCCACCCCCCCCCTCATTAGGTGCAGTATAGTTCCCGCACATTAGATGCAGTATAGTTCACCACATTAGGAGCAGTATAGCTCTCCACATTAGGTGCAGTACAGTTCCCTCCACATTAGGTGCAGTATAGCTCCCCACATTAGGTTGGCAGTATAGTTCCCCCACATTAGGTGCAGTATATAGTCCCCCCTCATTAGGTGCAGTATAGTTCCCCCACATTAGGTGCAGTGTAGTTCCCCACATTAGGTGCAGTATAGTTCCCCCACATTAGGTGCAGTATAGCTCTTCACATTAGGTGCAGTATAGTTCTCCCCACATTAGGTGCAGTATAGTCCCCCACATTGGGTGCAGTACAGTCCCCCACATTAGGTGCAGTATAGTTCCCCCACATTAGGTTGGCTGTATAGTTCCCCCACTTCAGGTGCAGTATAGTTCTCCCCATATTAGGTACAGTATAGTTCCCCCACATTAGGTGCAGTATAGTTCTCCCCACATTAGGTGCAGTATAGTCCCCCACATTAGGTGCAGTATAGTTCTCCCCACATTAGGTGCAGTATAGTTCTCCCCACATTAGGTGCAGTATAGTTCTCCCCACATTAGGTGCAGTATAGTTCTCCCCACATTAGGTGCAGTATAGTTCTCCACATTAGGTGCAGTATAGTTCTCCACATTAGTTGCAGTATAGCTCTCCACATTAGGTGCAGTACAGTTCCCTCCACATTAGGTGCAGTATAGATCCCCACATTAGGTTGGCAGTATAGTTCCCCCACATTAGGTGCAATATATAGTCCTCCCCCCCCCTCATTAGGTACAGTATAGCTCCCCACATTAGGTTGACAGTATAGTTCCCCCACATTAGGTGAGGTATATAGTCCCCCCCCCCTCATTAGGTGCAGTATAGTGCCCCCACATTAGGTGCAGTATAGTTCCCCACATTAGGTACAGTATAGCTCTCCACATTAGGTGCAGTACAGTTCCCTCCACATTAGGTGCAGTATAGCTCCCCACATTAGGTTGGCAGTATAGTTCCCCCACATTAGGTGCAGTATATAATCCCCCCCTCATTAGGTGCAGTATAGTTCCCCCACATTAGGTGCAGTATAGTTCCTCACATTAGGTGCAGTATAGTTCCCCCACATTAGGTGCAGTATAGTTCTCCCCATATTAGGTGCAGTATAGTTCCCTCCACATTAGGTGCAGTATAGTTCTCCCCACATTAGGTGCAGTATAGTTCTCCCCACATTAGGTGCAGTATAGTTCCCCCACATTAGGTGCAGTGTAGTCCCACACATTGGAGCAGTATAGTTCTCCCCACATTAGGTGCAGTATAGTTCTCCCCACATTAGGTGCAGTATAGTTCCCCCACATTAGGTGCAGTATAGTTCCCCACATTAGGTGCAGTATAGTTCCCCACATTAGGTGCAGTATAGTTCTCCCCACATTAGGTGCAGTATAGTTCCCTCCACATTAGGTGCAGTATAGTTCTCCCCACATTAGGTGCAGTATAGTTCCCCCACATTAGGTGCAGTATAGATCCCCCACATTAGGTGCAGTATAGTTCTCCCCACATTGGTGCAGTATAGTTCCCCACATTAGGTGCAGTATAGTCCCACACATTGGTGCAGTATAGTTCCCCACATTAGGTGCAGTATAGTTCCCTCCACATTAGGTGCAGTATAGTTCTCCCCACATTAGGTGCAGTATAGTCCCCCACATTAGGTGCAGTATAGTTCCCCACATTAGGTGCAGTATAGATCCCCCACATTAGGTGCAGTATAGTTCTCCCCACATTGGTGCAGTATAGTTCCCCACATTAGGTGCAGTATAGTTCCCTCCACATTAGGTGCAGTATAGTTCCCCCACATTAGGTGCAGTATAGTTCCCTCCACATTAGGTGCAGTATAGTTCCCCCACATTAGGTGCAGTATAGTTCCCCCACATTAGGTGCAGTATAGTTCCCCACATTAGGTGCAGTATAGTTCCCCACATTAGGTGCAGTATAGTTCCCTCCACATTAGGTGCAGTATAGTTCCCTCCACATTAGGTGCAGTATAGTTCTCCCCACATTAGGTGCAGTATAGTTCTCCCCACATTAGGTTGGCAGTATAGTTCCCCCACATTAGGTGCAGTATATAGTCCCCCCTCATTAGGTGCAGTATAGTTCCCCCACATTAGGTGCAGTGTAGTTCCCCACATTAGGTGCAGTATAGTTCCCCCACATTAGGTGCAGTATAGCTCTTCACATTAGGTGCAGTATAGTTCTCCCCACATTAGGTGCAGTATAGTCCCCCACATTGGGTGCAGTACAGTCCCCCACATTAGGTGCAGTATAGTTCCCCCACATTAGGTTGGCTGTATAGTTCCCCCACTTCAGGTGCAGTATAGTTCTCCCCATATTAGGTACAGTATAGTTCCCCCACATTAGGTGCAGTATAGTTCTCCCCACATTAGGTGCAGTATAGTCCCCCACATTAGGTGCAGTATAGTTCTCCCCACATTAGGTGCAGTATAGTTCTCCCCACATTAGGTGCAGTATAGTTCTCCCCACATTAGGTGCAGTATAGTTCTCCCCACATTAGGTGCAGTATAGTTCTCCACATTAGGTGCAGTATAGTTCTCCACATTAGTTGCAGTATAGCTCTCCACATTAGGTGCAGTACAGTTCCCTCCACATTAGGTGCAGTATAGATCCCCACATTAGGTTGGCAGTATAGTTCCCCCACATTAGGTGCAATATATAGTCCTCCCCCCCCCCTCATTAGGTACAGTATAGCTCCCCACATTAGGTTGACAGTATAGTTCCCCCACATTAGGTGAGGTATATAGTCCCCCCCCCCTCATTAGGTGCAGTATAGTGCCCCCACATTAGGTGCAGTATAGTTCCCCACATTAGGTACAGTATAGCTCTCCACATTAGGTGCAGTACAGTTCCCTCCACATTAGGTGCAGTATAGCTCCCCACATTAGGTTGGCAGTATAGTTCCCCCACATTAGGTGCAGTATATAATCCCCCCCTCATTAGGTGCAGTATAGTTCCCCCACATTAGGTGCAGTATAGTTCCTCACATTAGGTGCAGTATAGTTCCCCCACATTAGGTGCAGTATAGTTCTCCCCATATTAGGTGCAGTATAGTTCCCTCCACATTAGGTGCAGTATAGTTCTCCCCACATTAGGTGCAGTATAGTTCTCCCCACATTAGGTGCAGTATAGTTCCCCCACATTAGGTGCAGTGTAGTCCCACACATTGGAGCAGTATAGTTCTCCCCACATTAGGTGCAGTATAGTTCTCCCCACATTAGGTGCAGTATAGTTCCCCCACATTAGGTGCAGTATAGTTCCCCACATTAGGTGCAGTATAGTTCCCCACATTAGGTGCAGTATAGTTCTCCCCACATTAGGTGCAGTATAGTTCCCTCCACATTAGGTGCAGTATAGTTCTCCCCACATTAGGTGCAGTATAGTTCCCCCACATTAGGTGCAGTATAGATCCCCCACATTAGGTGCAGTATAGTTCTCCCCACATTGGTGCAGTATAGTTCCCCACATTAGGTGCAGTATAGTCCCACACATTGGTGCAGTATAGTTCCCCACATTAGGTGCAGTATAGTTCCCTCCACATTAGGTGCAGTATAGTTCTCCCCACATTAGGTGCAGTATAGTCCCCCACATTAGGTGCAGTATAGTTCCCCACATTAGGTGCAGTATAGATCCCCCACATTAGGTGCAGTATAGTTCTCCCCACATTGGTGCAGTATAGTTCCCCACATTAGGTGCAGTATAGTTCCCTCCACATTAGGTGCAGTATAGTTCCCCCACATTAGGTGCAGTATAGTTCCCTCCACATTAGGTGCAGTATAGTTCCCCCACATTAGGTGCAGTATAGTTCCCCCACATTAGGTGCAGTATAGTTCCCCACATTAGGTGCAGTATAGTTCCCCACATTAGGTGCAGTATAGTTCCCTCCACATTAGGTGCAGTATAGTTCCCTCCACATTAGGTGCAGTATAGTTCTCCCCACATTAGGTGCAGTATAGTTCTCCCCACATTAGGTGCAGTATAGTTCCCCCACATTAGGTGCAGTATAGTTCCCCCACATTAGGTGCAGTATAGTTCTCCCCACATTAGGTGCAGTATAGTTCCCCACATTAGGTGCAGTATAGTCCCACACATTGGTGCAGTATAGTTCCCCACATTAGGTGCAGTATAGTTCCCTCCACATTAGGTGCAGTATAGTTCTCCCCACATTAGGTGCAGTATAGTCCCCCACATTAGGTGCAGTATAGTTCCCCACATTAGGTGCAGTATAGATCCCCCACATTAGGTGCAGTATAGTTCTCCCCACATTGGTGCAGTATAGTTCCCCACATTAGGTGCAGTATAGTTCCCTCCACATTAGGTGCAGTATAGTTCCCCCACATTAGGTGCAGTATAGTTCCCTCCACATTAGGTGCAGTATAGTTCCCCCACATTAGGTGCAGTATAGTTCCCCCACATTAGGTGCAGTATAGTTCCCCACATTAGGTGCAGTATAGTTCCCCACATTAGGTGCAGTATAGTTCCCTCCACATTAGGTGCAGTATAGTTCCCCCACATTAGGTGCAGTATAGTTCCCCCACATTAGGTGCAGTATAGTTCCCCACATTAGGTGCAGTATAGTTCCCCACATTAGGTGCAGTATAGTTCCCTCCACATTAGGTGCAGTATAGTTCCCTCCACATTAGGTGCAGTATAGTTCTCCCCACATTAGGTGCAGTATAGTTCTCCCCACATTAGGTGCAGTATAGTTCCCCCACATTAGGTGCAGTATAGTTCCCCCACATTAGGTGCAGTATAGTTCTCCCCACATTAGGTGCAGTATAGTTCCCCACATTAGGTGCAGTATAGTTCCCTCCACATTAGGTGCAGTATAGTTCTCCCCACATTAGGTGCAGTATAGTTCCCCCACATTAGGTGCAGTATAGTTCCCCCACATTAGGTGCAGTATAGTTCCCCACATTAGGTGCAGTATAGTCCCACACATTGGTGCAGTATAGTCCCCAGGCCCGTCGCTACCGGACCGGCAAACCAAGCAATTGCTTGGGGCCCCGAGCTGGCTGGGGGGCCCCGAGCAGAGCCGGTGCTTGTCCGTCCTGTAGCGACGGGACACTTCGGGGGGCCCGCACATTTCACCAAAATTACATTTTTGATGGGCGCGGGCCCCTTAAGAAACAAAGCAGAGCCGGCACCGGACAGGTCAGGGGATGATTGGAGTAGAGACGTCACGTGCCCCGCGCAGGCACGCACGTTTACGCCAATCACCTGACCTGTCCCTGCTTGCGTCCCCGCGGGAACCTCCAGCATCCTCCGTGCAGTGACAGGAGCAGCAGCAGACTCCCGCCTCTGCAACGATCCCCGGCAGGGTAAGTAAACTGGCGCGGGGGGCCCGGGGGATTGTATGGTTGTCAGGGGACTGCAATGGTGATGAGAGGTGTTTGTGTGTGTGGGGGGGGGGGGGGTCATGGGGGTCATGAGAGATGCAGGGGGGGTGTTATGGGGATCATGAGAGATGCAGGGGGGTGTTATGGGGATCATGAGAGATGCAGGAGGGGTGTTATGGGGGTCATGAGAGATGCAGGAGGGGTGTTATGGGGATCATGAGAGATGCAGGAGGGGTGTTATGGGGGTCATGAGAGATGCAGGGGGGTGTTATGGGGGTCATGAGAGATGCAGGGGGTGTTATGGGGGTCATGAGAGATGCAGGAGGGGTGTTATGGGGGTCATGATAGATATAGGGAGTGTTATGGGGATCATGAGAGATGCAGGGGGTGTTATGGGGATCATGAGATGCAGGAGGGGTGTTATGGGGATCATGAGAGATGCAGGAGGGGTGTTATGGGGGTCATGAGAGATGCAGTGGAGTGTTATGCGGATCATGAGAGATGCAGGAGGGGTGTTATGGGGGTCATGAGAGATGCAGGAGGGGTGTTATGGGGGTCATGAGAGATGCAGGGGGGTGTTATGGGGATCATGAGAGATGCAGGGGGGGTGTTATGGGGGTTATGAGAGATGCAGGAGGGGTGTTATGGGGTCATGAGAGATGCAGTGGGGTGTTATGGGGGTCATGAGAGATGCAGGGGTGGTGTTATGGGGGTCATGAGAGATGCAGGAGGGGTGTTATGGGGGTCATGATAGATATAGGGAGTGTTATGGGGGTCATGAGAGATGCAGGAGGTGTGTTATGGGGATCGTGAGAGATGCAGGAGGGGTGTTATGGGGGTCGTGAGAGATGCAGGAGGGTGTTATGGGGGTCGTGAGAGATGCAGGGGGGGTGTTATGGGGGTCATGAGAGATGCAGGAGGGGTGTTATGGGGATCGTGAGAGATGCAGGAGGGGTGTTATGGGGGTCATGAGAGATGCAGGAGGGGTGTTATGTGGGTCATGAGAGATGCAGGAGGGGTGTTATGGGGGTCATGAGAGATGCAGGGGGGTGTTATGGGGGTCATGAGAGATGCAGGGGGGGTGTTATGGGGATCATGAGAGATGCAGGGGGGTGTTATGGGGATCATGAGAGATGCAGGGGGGTGTTATGGGGGTCATGAGAGATGCAGGAGAGGTGTTATGGGGGTCATGAGAGATGCAGTGGGGTGTTATGGGGGTCATGAGAGATGCAGGGGGGTGTTATGGGGATCATGAGAGATGCAGTGGAGTGTTATGGGGGTCATGAGAGATGCAGGGGGTGTTATGGGGGTCATGAGAGATGCAGGAGAGGTGTTATGGGGATCGTGAGAGATGCAGGAGGGTGTTATGGGGATCGTGAGAGATGAAGGGGGGGTGTTATGGGGGTCATGAGAGATGCAGGGGGTGTTATGGGGGTCATGAGAGATGCAGGAGGGGTGTTATGGGGGTCATGAGAGATGCAGGAGGGGTGTTATGGGGATCATGAGAGATGCAGGAGGGGTGTTATGGGGATCATGAGAGATGCAGGAGGGGTGTTATGGGGATCATGAGAGATGCAGGAGGGGTGTTATGGGGGTCATGAGAGATGCAGGGGGGTGTTATGGGGGTCATGAGAGATGCAGGGGGGTGTTATGGGGGTCATGAGAGATGCAGGGGGTGTTATGGGGGTCATGAGAGATGCAGGAGGGGTGTTATGGGGGTCATGAGAGATGCAGGAGGGGTGTTATGGGGGTCATGAGAGATGCAGGAGGGGTGTTATGGGGATCGTGAGAGATGCAGGGGGTGTTATGGGGGTCGTGAGAGATGCAGGGGGGTGTTATGGGGGTCATGAGAGATGCAGGGGGGTGTTATGGGGGTCATGAGAGATGCAGGGGGGTGTTATGGGGATCATGAGAGATGCAGTGGAGTGTTATGGGGGTCATGAGAGATGCAGGGGGTGTTATGGGGGTCATGAGAGATGCAGGGGGTGTTATGGGGGTCATGAGAGATGCAGGAGGGGTGTTATGGGGGTCATGAGAGATGCAGGAGGGGTGTTATGGGGGTCATGAGAGATGCAGGAGGGGTGTTATGGGGGTCATGAGAGATGCAGGAGGGGTGTTATGGGGGTCATGAGAGATGCAGGAGGGGTGTTATGGGGTTCATGAGAGATGCAGGGGGGTGTTATGGGGGTCATGAGAGATGCAGGGGGTGTTATGGGGGTCATGAGAGATGCAGGGGGTGTTATGGGGGTCATGAGAGATGCAGGGGGTGTTATGGGGGTCATGAGAGATGCAGGGGGGGTGTTATGGGGGTCATGAGAGATGCAGTGGGGGTGTTATGGGGGTCATGAGAGATGCAGGGGGGTGTTATGGGTGTCATGAGAGATGCAGGGGGTGTTATGGGGGTCATGAGAGATGCAGGGGAGTGTTATGGGGATCATGAGAGATGCAGTGGGGTGTTATGGGGGTCATGAGAGATGCAGGGGGGTGTTATGGGGGTCATGAGAGATGCAGGGGGGTGTTATGGGGGTCATGAGAGATGCAGGGGGGTGTTATGGGGGGTCATGAGAGATGCAGGAGGGGTGTTATGGGGGTCATGAGAGATGCAGGGGGGTGTTATGGGGGTCATGAGAGGTGCCCCCCCCCCTGCACCTCTCCTCATCCCCCCCCCCCCCCGGTTATAATAGTGATGAGGAGAGGTGGGGGGGGGGGGGGAGTTATAGTAATAATGAGGAGAGGTATATGTATATATGATGTGTATGCATGTGTGGCAGTATTGTATTCAGGGTACAGTGTGGAGCAGCATTATATTCAGGGTACAGTGTGGAGCAGCATTATATTCAGGGTACAGTGTGTGGCAGCATTATATTCAGGGGTACAGTGTGTGGCAGTATTATATTCAGGGGTACAGTGTGTGGAAGCATTATATTCAGGGTACAGTGTGTGGCAGTATTATTTTCAGGGTACAGTGTGTGGCAGTATTATTTTCAGGGTACAGTGTGTGGCAGTATTATTTTCAGGGTACAGTGTGTGGAAGCATTATATTCAGTGGATACAGTGTGGAGCAGCATTATATTCAGGGTACAGTGTGTGGCAGCATTATATTCAGGGTACAGTGTGTGGCAGAATTATAGTCAGGGTACAGTGTGTGGCAGCATTATAGTCAGGGTACAGTGTGAGGCAGCATTATATTCAGGGTACAGTGTGTGGAAGCATTATATTCAAGGTACAGTGTGAGGCAGCATTATCTTCAGGGTACAGTGTGGGGCAGTATATTATTTAGAGTACACTTTCTGGCAAGGTTATAATGATTACTGTCTTCATGCAGAGGATGAGGATCTGCTGACAGTGAGGAGCCAATGATGCCTGGATGTCAGACTCTGCAGAGAAGATGGAGCTGGAGGAAGACCTGGTCTCTGGACCAGATGAAGAAGAAAAGATAACAGAGAAGATATCACTCAAGTCAGAAGACGTCACTCAGGTCACTATCATTGTGTATTCTCCTGACTGTCCCATCAGAGCTGTAGTCACTTGTAAGTTCTGCAGTGATGATGGGTAAAACTGTGTCCAATCTGTGGCTCTTCAGCTGTTACAAAACTACAACTCCCATTGCCAGAGGCTCTCCAGAATGATGGGAGTTTTAGCTTTCCAACAGCTGGAGAACCATTTTAACCGAGGTGATCGGTGGGGGTCTCAGCAGTCAAACCCCCACCAAAAAAATGGCCCGGGAGGGGGGGGGGGGTCTGGACAGCGGGTATGGGTAGGGAACACTGCTGCACCTAATGTGGGGGGAAGACTGCCTACCTAATGTGGGGGGAAGACTGCCTACCTAATGTAGGGGGAACACTGCTGCACCTAATGTGCGTCGTATTGACGTTCGCTCACGTTGCGCTCCCAGAATTCAAGGGTCGGCGTTACTATGGAGGGGGGGGCCTCCATGTCCATTTTGCTTGGGGCCCCCAAATTCCTTCAAACGGCCCTGATAGTCCCCCACATTAGGTGCAGTATAGTTCCCCACATTAGGTGCAGTATAGTCCCACACATTGGTGCAGTATAGTCCCCCACATTAGGAGCAGTATAGCTCTCCACATTAGGTGCAGTATAGCTCTCCACATTAGGTGCAGTATAGCTCTCCACATTAGGTGCAGTATAGTTCTCCACATTAGGTGCAGTATAGTTCTCCACATTAGGTGCAGTATAGTTCCCCCACATTAGGTTGGCAGTATAGTTCCCCCACATTAGGTTGGCAGTATAGTTCCCCCACATTAGGTTGTCAGTATAGTTCCCCACATTAGGTGCAGTATAATTCCCCACATTAGGTGCAGTATACAGTAGTTCCCCCACATGAGGTGCAGTATAATTCCCCACATTAGGTGCAGTATACAGTAGTTCCCCCACATTAGGTGCAGTATACAGTAGTTCCCCCACATTAGTTGCAGTATACAGTAGTTCCCCCGCATTAGGTGCAGTATAATTCCCCCCATTAGGTGCAGTATACAGTAGTTCCCCACATTAGGTGCAGTATACAGTAGTTCTCCCACATTAGGTGCAGTATACAGTAGTTCCCCCACATTAGGTGCAGTGTAGTTCCCCCACATTAGGTGCAGTATAGTTCCCCACATTAGGTGCAGTATAGTTCCCCCACATTAGGTGCAGTATAGTTCCCCACATTAGGTGCAGTATAGTTCCCCCACATTAGGTGCAGTGTAGTTCCCCCACATTAGGTGCAGTGTAGTTCCCCCACATTAGGTGCAGTGTAGTTCCCCCACATTAGGTGCAGTATAGTTCCCCCACATTAGGTGCAGTATAGCTCTCCACATTAGGTGCAGTATAGTTCTCGACATTAGGTGCAGTATAGTTCTCCACATTAGGTGCACTATAGTTCCCCCACATTAGGTTGGCAGTATAGTTCCCCCACATTAGGTTGGCAGTATAGTTCCCCACATTAGGTGCAGAATAGTTCCCCACATTAGGTGCAGTATAGTCCCTCCACATTAGGTGCAGTATACAGTAGTTCCCCACATTAGGTGCAGTATACAGTAGTTCCCCACATTAGGTGCAGTATACAGTAGTTCCCCACATTAGGTGCAGTATACAGTAGTTCCCCACATTAGGTGCAGTATACAGTAGTCCCCCCACATTAGGTGCAGTATACAGTAATCCCCCCACATTAGGTGCAGTATACAGTAATCCCCCCACATTAGGTGCAGTATACAGTAGTCCCCCCACATTAGGTGCAGTATACAGTAGTCCCCCCAAATTAGGTGCAGTATTCAGTAGTTCCCCACATTAGGTGCAGTATACAGTAGTTCCCCACATTAGGTGCAGTATACAGTAGTTCCCCACATTAGGTGCAGTATACAGTAGTCCCCCCACATTAGGTGCAGTATACAGTAATCCCCCCACATTAGGTGCAGTATACAGTAATCCCCCCACATTAGGTGCAGTATACAGTAGTCCCCCCACATTAAGTGCAGTATACAGTAGTCCCCCCACATTAGGTGCAGTATACAGTAGTTCCCCACATTAGGTGCAGTATACAGAAGTTCCCCCACATTAGGTGCAGTATACAGTAGTTCCCCCACATTAGGTGCAGTATAATTCCCCACATTAGGTGCAGTATACAGTAGTTCCCCCACATTAGGTGCAGTATACAGTAGTTCCCCCACATTAGGTGCAGTATACAGTAATTCCCCCGCATTAGGTGCAGTATAATTCCCCCCATTAGGTGCAGTATACAGTAGTTCACCACATTAGGTGCAGTATACAGTAGTTCCCCCACATTAGGTGCAGTATACAGTAGTTCCCCCACATTAGGTGCAGTATAGTTCCCCACATTAGGTACAGTATAGTTCCCCCACATTAGGTGCAGTATAGTTCCCCCACATTAGGTGCAGTGTAGTTCCCCCACATTAGGTGCAGTGTAGTTCCCCCACATTAGGTGCAGTGTAGTTCCCCCACATTAGGTGCAGTGTAGTTCCCCCACATTAGGTGCAGTGTAGTTCCCCCACATTAGGTGCAGTGTAGTTCCCCCACATTAGGTGCAGTGTAGTTCCCCCACATTAGGTGCAGTGTAGTTCCCCCACATTAGGTGCAGTGTAGTTCCCTCACATTAGGTGCAGTGTAGTTCCCCCACATTAGGTGCAGTGTAGTTCCCCCACATTAGGTGCAGTGTAGTTCCCCCACATTAGGTGCAGTGTAGTTCCCCCACATTAGGTGCAGTGTAGTTCCCCCACATTAGGTGCAGTGTAGTTCCCCCACATTAGGTGCAGTGTAGTTCCCCCACATTAGGTGCAGTGTAGTTCCCCCACATTAGGTGCAGTGTAGTTCCCCCACATTAGGTGCAGTATAGTTCCCCCACATTAGGTGCAGTATAGTTCCCCCACATTAGGTGCAGTATAGTTCCCCCACATTAGGTGCAGTATAGTTCCCCCACATTAGGTGCAGTATAATTCCCCACATTAGGTTGGCAGTATAGTTCCCCCACATTAGGTCGGCAGTATAGTTCCCCCACATTAGGTCGGCAGTATAGTTCCCCCACATTAGGTCGGCAGTATAGTTCCCCACATTAGGTGCAGTATAGTCCCTCCACATTAGGTGCAGTATACAGTAGTCCCTCCACATTAGGTGCAGTATACAGTAGTCCCTCCACATTAGGTGCAGTATACAGTAGTTCCCCACATTAGGTGCAGTATACAGTAGTTCCCCACATTAGGTGCAGTATACAGTAGTTTCCCACATTAGGTGCAGTATACAATAGTCCCCCCACATTAGGTGGAGTATACAGTAGTTCCCCACATTAGGTGCAGTATACAGTAGTCCCCCCACATTAGGTGCAGTATACAGTAGTCCCCCCACATTAGGTGCAGTATACAGTAGTCCCCCCCACATTAGGTGCAGTATACAGTAGTCCCCCCACATTAGGTGCAGTATACAGTAGTTCCCCACATTAGGTGAAGTACAGTAGTTTCCCCACATTAGGTGCAGTATACAGTAGTTGCCCCACATTAGGTGCAGTATACAGTAGTCCTCCCACATTAGGTGCAGTATACAGTAGTTCCCCACATTAGGTGCAGTATACAGTAGTTCCCCACATTAGGTGAAGTACAGTAGTTTCCCCACATTAGGTGCAGTATACAGTAGTTCCCCCACATTAGGTGCAGTATAGTTCCCCCACATTAGGTGCAGTATAATTCCCCACATTAGGTGCAGTATAGTTCCCCCACATTAGGTGCAGTATAATTCCCCACATTAGGTTCAGTATAGTTCCCCCACATTAGGTGCACTATAATTCCACCACATTTGGTGCAGTATAGATCCCCACATTAAGTGACTGCACTTAATGTGGGGGAACTATACTGCACCAAATGTGGTGGAATTATAGTGCAACTAATGTTCCCCTACAGACATACAGCCTTCAGCCATATACAATGTATGGCTGGAGGCTGTATGCCTGTTTACTGCCCCACTTGAGTATTCCGACCACCGCTCCTGGATCACGATCTACTGCTATGGCCTATGGGCCATCCCGGTCACGATCTACTGCTATGGCCTATGGGCCATCCCGGGAGCAGCGGTCGGAACACTGAAGATGACCGCAGGTGACTTACCATACCCGCACGTCCTCCTCACAGCTGCGCTCTGCTGTACTGTTGCTATGGGCGCACGCACGTGACGTCAGTGCCGTCACTGCGTGCGCTTCCTCCCAACGGCCCCAGCGTTTTTAAAGTTAACGCGGGGCCGCTATGAAGTAAACGGGGCATCCTTGTGGCCTGAAAAGATTTTTCGGGACACAGGGATGTCCCGAATGTGACGGGGCCCCCCTGCGGGCACGGGGCCCGGAGCTGATCACTGTTTTAAAGTTGCCCCCCTGCTAATCTTTAACAAGAAGCCAACGCTGCGGCCACTTTAAAACAGTTGCCCCCCCCCCCTACTGAGCAGACGGCAGGACCCCTGGGGGATGGGGGCCCTAGGCAATTGCCTGGTTTGCCCCGCCATAACACCGGCCCTGCTTATAATGAAAAATGGCAGCAATGTTTTAAAAAGGCTATATGTGAAAATCCGGTATATTGATAGCAATATTAACAATAATGCCAGTATACAAGGAGAAAAATTATCACCATACATATTACCATGATACTGTTACTGACCAAATCCTGTATGTTGAGAGTAATATTACCAATAATACCAGTATACAAGGAGGAATATTATCCCCATACATATTACCATCATACTGTTACTAGCCAAATCCTGTATACTGAAACCAATATTACCAGTATACAAGGAGGAATATTATGCCCATACATATTACCGTCATACTGTTACTGACCAAATCCTGTGAATTGACATTGAAATTATCAATATCACTATACAAGGGACAAGTAATATCGCCACATCATGACCAGTATCACCGCAGAATGACTAATATCCCCGCACTGCTACTGAAAAAAATCCACTAGGCAAAGACCAAGGTTAACTCCATACAGTGATCATATACAGATAGATACCAACACTACAAAGGTGCCCCCCTTCCCTCTCCCCTTCTTAGCTAAGTAAATGTTCAGCCTTAATATATTAGGTAGGTAGGCAGGCTTCTTCCCACTTCTACCTCCATTCCACATTAGGCTGTATTCACCCCACGATTGTTACATACGGGACCGGATCCGATAGGGATATGTGAAAACCAGGCACTCCCGTATCTCAGCCGGACCCGGCCCCCATCTCATCTCATTTGAATGAGCCGACCGGAGTCAAATAGTGACTCCGGTCGGCTTATTTTTGCCCCATATCCGGTTTTGTGACCAGACTTAAAACCGTGGTATACTACAGTTTTAAGTACGGTCACAAATCTGGATACGGGGCAAAACTGAGCCGACTGGAGTCATTATCTGACTCCGGTCGGCTCCTTCAAACGAGATGTGGTCCGGGTCCGGCTGAGATACGGGAGCGCCTGGTTTTCACATCTCCCAGCCAGATCCGGTTTGTAACAATTGTGGTGTGAATGCAGCCTTAGCTAGATATATCTCTCTCCACCCAGGGCAGAACTGGGGCTAAAAACCAACCCTGAAAAAATGATCATACCAGCCCCACAGCATTGTGTCATTGTGGCAGCCGCCGGCAGCAGGGAAGGGACAGGGAAGCCTGACATTTGATTTGCCAGGCCTCCATAAGAAAGCTATGTTGTGGCAGAAATGTGGTATTAACGCTTGGGGAAGACAGTATAAAAAAACCCTCTCTTCCTTGCTCTTGCGCTACCGCCAGAATCACGAAATTCAGTTCCCAGTGTCCAGCGCTTCTGGGTTAGGTGACGTTACACAGCTGCTCATTCAGTTATGGGCCGAAGCAATGTCCAGCCTCAGCCTCTGATTGGATGGCTAGTTATATGACGTCACCTGACCCGGAAGTGCCAGATACCAGGAACACAATTCCAGTAGTAGTGCAGAAGCCAGGAATGTAACTGTATAGGGACTAGGGCTACAAACTGTGGACTGCTAGTTGTTCCAAAAATGGTCTGGGCATGCTGGGAGTTGTAGTTTTGCTGGGAGTTTTAGTTAAGCAACAGCTGGAGGTCCACAGTTTGGAGACCATTGGCATAGGGAGAGATGCGTCACCCGCCCCGCTGGGACCAGCCCCAGGGACTCATTTCCGGGGTTTCAGCAGGATTTTCAATCTAAGATGACTCTGAATGACCGAGTGTCTCAGTGTTTTTCCTGGTGTCCTGGGATCGTGATGTCTGCACCAGTTTTATGCTGCCCGATGTTTAGGCAGAATAACTGATAAAACATTCCCCTTAACTGTAGTTATATATAAAACAATATTTATTATTTTTCATTAACTAACAACTTAAATTGCAATAAAAGAAAACCAAAGTGCCCTCTCTTACAAAGTAGTAACAGCAGGTCTTCTCAGTGGCGTCTCTAGGGGGGGGGGCAGAGGGGGCCACGGCCCCCCCTACATCATGATTGGCCCCCCCTTGTGCCCCCCCTAGCAGCAGTAGGTCACTAGCAGCTCTCATGGCTATCAGGGGGTACAGCTAGTTCACCAGTAAGGGGCCCGAGCCCCCGCCCCCCCGGAGCCATCTTTTTTATATAAACCTTCAGCCTGTAGAGGAGTGTACAGAGGGGTTTAGAGGAGTGTACATGAGTGACAGATGGGTGTACATGGGTGACAGAGGGGTGTAGAGGAGTGTACATGGGTGACAGATGGGTGTACATGGGTGACAGAGGGGTATAGAGGAGTGTACATGGGTGACAGAGGGGTGTAGAGGAGTGTACATGGGTGACAGAGGGGTGTAGAGGAGTGTACATGGGTGACAGAGGGGTGTAGAGGAGTGTGCACCCTAAAGCACAAACTCATGCCGCACACGCGTGTGTGTGTTTATATAGATATATATATATATATAAATGTCGAAAAAAATGCAGCACTACTTTACCACAGTAGGCGGGTGCCAGCTCCTCAGGCTCGATCACAGCCAATTGATAACTTCAAAAATGGTGCGGCACTCCAAATATCCAAAAAATAACTATTTATTCCACATGTCAAACAGTGCGACGTTTCAGCCCCTCTTGCTTGCATGCACACATACATAAACAGACCTACACTCATATAAATATCAATACAAACAAAATGAAAAACTTTATTAAAACTTTTTTGGGGATTGGAGGCTTTTTTTTTAGATTGGAGGCTCCATTATACATACACTGTACAGCAATCATACCTCCATTATACATACACTGTACAGCAATCATACCTCCATTATACATACACTGTACAGCAATCATACCTCCATTATACATACACTGTACAGCAATCATACATCCATTATAAATACACTGTGACTGTACAGCAATCATACATCCATTATACATACACTGTGACTGTACAGCAATCATACATTCAGTATACATACACTGTACAGCAATCATACCTCCATTATACATACACTGTACAGCAATCATACCTCCATTATACATACACTGTACAGAAATCATACATTCATTATACATACACTGTACAGCAATCATACCTCCATTATACATACACTGTACAGCAATCATACATCCATTATACATACACTGTACAGCAATCATACATCCATTATACATACACTGTACAGCAACCATACCTCCATTATACATACACTGTACAGCAATCATACATTCATTATACATACACTGTACAGCAATCATACCTCCATTATACATACACTGTACAGCAATCATACATTCATTATACATACACTGTACAGCAATCATACATTATACATACACTGTACAGCAAGCATACCTCCATTATACATACACTGTACAGCAATCATACATTCAGTATACATACACTGTACAGCAATCATACATCCATTATACATACACTGTACAGCAAGCATACCTCCATTATACATACACTGTACAGCAAGCATACCTCCATTATACATACACTGTACAGCAATTATACCTCCATTATACATACACTGTACAGAAATCATACATTCATTATACATACACTGTACAGCAATCATACCTCCATTATACATACACTGTACAGAAATCATACATTCATTATACATACACTGTACAGCAATCATACCTCCATTATACATACACTGTACAGCAATCATACATCCATTATACATACACTGTACAGCAATCATACATCCATTATACATACACTGTACAGCAATCATACCTCCATTATACATACACTGTACAGCAATCACACATTCATTATACATACACTGTACAGCAATCATACCTCCATTATACATACACTGTACAGCAATCATACATCCATTATACATACACTGTACAGCAAGCATACCTCCATTATACATACACTGTACAGCAATCATACATCCATTATACATACACTGTACAGCAAGCATACCTCCATTATACATACACTGTACAGCAAGCATACCTCCATTATACATACACTGTACAGCAATCATACATCCATTATACATACACTGTACAGCAAGCATACCTCCATTATACATACACTGTACAGCAATCATACATTCAGTATACATACACTGTACAGCAATCATACCTCCATTATACATACACTGTACAGCAAGCATACATCCATTATACATACACTGTACAGCAATCATACATTCATTATACATACACTGTACAGCAATCGTACCTCTATTATACATACACTGTACAGCAATCGTACCTCTATTATACATACACTGTACAGCAATCATACATCCATTATACATACACTGTACAGCAAGCATACCTCCATTATACATACACTGTACAGCAATCATACATTTATTATACATACACTGTACAGCAATCATACATCCATTATACATACACTGTACAGCAATCATACATCCATAATGCATACACTGTACAGCAATCATACATCCATTATACATACACTGTACAGCAAGCATACCTCCATTATACATACACTGTACAGCAATCATACATTCATTATACATACACTGTACAGCAATCATACATCCATTATACATACACTGTACAGCAATCATACATCCATTATACATACACTGTACAGCAATCATACATCCATTATACATACACTGTACAGCAATCATAAATCCATTATACATACACTGTACAACAATCATACCTCCATTATACATACACTGTACAGCAAGCATACCTCCATTATACATACACTGTACAGCAATCATAAATCCATTATTCATACACTGTACAGCAATCATACATCCATTATACATACACTGTACAGCAATCATACATCCATTATACATACACTGTACAGCAAGCATACATTCATAATACATACACAGTGACTGTACAGCAATCATACATCCATTATACATACACTGTACAGCAATCATACATTCATTATACATACACTGTACAGCAATCATACATTCATTATACATACACTGTGTCTGTACAGCAATCATACATCCATTATACATACACTGTACAGCAAGCATACCTCCATCATACATACACTGTACAGCAATCATACATTCAGTATACATACACTGTACAGCAATCATACATTCATTATACATACACTGTACAGCAAGCATGCCTCCATTATACATACACTGTACAGCAAGCATACCTCCATTATACATACACTGTACAGCAATCATACATCCATTATACATACACTGTACAGCAAGCATACCTCCATTATACATACACTGTACAGCAATCATACATTCATTATACATACACTGTACAGCAATCATACATCCATTATACATACATCGTACAGCAATCATACATCCATTATACATACACTGTACAGCAATCATACATCCATTATACATACACTGTACAGCAAGCATACCTCCATTATACATACACTGTACAGCAATCATACATTCATTATACATACACTGTACAGCAATAATACATCCATTATACATACACTGTACAGCAATCATACATTCATTATACATACACTGTACAGCAATCATACATCCATTATACATACACTGTACAGCAAGCATACCTCCATTATACATACACTGTACAGCAATCATACATTCATTATACATACACTGTACAGCAATCATACATCCATTATACATACACTGTACAGCAATCATACATTCATTATACATACACTGTACAGCAATCATACATCCATTATACATACACTGTACAGCAATCATACATCCATTATACATACACTGTACAGCAATCATACATCCATTATACATACACTGTACAGCAATCATACCTCCATTATACATACACTGTACAGCAAGCATACCTCCATTATACATACACTGTGCAGCAATCATACATCCATTATACATACACTGTGCAGCAATCATACATCCATTATACATACACTGACTGTACAGCAATCATACATCCATTATACATACACTGTGACTGTATAGCAATCAAACATCCATTATACATACACTGTACAGCAAGCGTACCTCCATTATACATACACTGTGACTGTACAGCAATCATACATCCATTATACATACACTGTACAGCAAGCATACCTCCATTATACATACCCTGTGACTGTACAGCAATCATACATCCATTATACATACACTGTACAGCAAGCATACCTCCATTATACATACACTGTACAGCAAGCATACCTCCATTATACATACACTGTACAGCAATCATACCTCCATTATACATACACTGTACAGCAATCATACCTCCATTATACATACACTGTACAGCAAGCATACCTCCATTATACATACACTGTACAGCAAGCATACCTCCATTATACATACACTGTGACTGTACAGCAATCATACATCCATCATACATACACTGTACAGCAAGCATACCTCCATTATACATAAACTGTACAGCAATCATACATCCATTATACATACACTGTGACTGTACAGCAATCATACATCCATTATACATACACTGTGACTGAACAGCAAGCATACCTCCATTATACATACACTGACTGTACAGCAATCATACATCCATTATACATACACTATACAGCAAGCATACCTCCATTATACATACACTGTACAGCAAGCATACCTCCATTATACATACACTGTACAGCAAGCATACCTCCATTATACATACACTGTACAGCAATCATACATTCATTATACATACACTGTACAGCAATCATACATCCATTATACATACACTGTACAGCAATCATACATTCATTATACATACACTGTACAGCAATCATACATCCATTATACATACACTGTACAGCAATCATACATCCATTATACATACACTGTACAGCAATCATAAATCCATTATACATACACTGTACAACAATCATACCTCCATTATACATACACTGTACAGCAAGCATACCTCCATTATACATACACTGTACAGCAATCATAAATCCATTATTCATACACTGTACAGCAATCATAAATCCATTATACATACACTGTACAGCAAGCATACCTCCATTATACATACACTGTACAGCAATCATACATTCATTATACATACACTGTACAGCAATCATACATCCATTATACATACACTGTACAGCAATCATACATTCATTATACATACACTGTACAGCAATCATACATCCATTATACATACACTGTACAGCAATCATACATCCATTATACATACACTGTACAGCAAGCATACCTCCATTATACATACACTGTACAGCAAGCATACCTCCATTATACATACACTGTGACTGTACAGCAATCATACATCCATCATACATACACTGTACAGCAAGCATACCTCCATTATACATAAACTGTACAGCAATCATACATCCATTATACATACACTGTGACTGTACAGCAATCATACATCCATTATACATACACTGTGACTGAACAGCAAGCATACCTCCATTATACATACACTGACTGTACAGCAATCATACATCCATTATACATACACTATACAGCAAGCATACCTCCATTATACATACACTGTACAGCAAGCATACCTCCATTATACATACACTGTACAGCAAGCATACCTCCATTATACATACACTGTATAGCAATCATACCTCCATTATACATACACTGTACAGCAAGCATACCTCTATTATACATACACTGTACAGCAATCATACCTCCATTATACATACACTGTGACTGTACAGCAATCATACATCCAATCCATTAATAATGGATTGGATGTATGATTGTTGTACAGTCACAGACACAGTGTATGTATAATGGATGTATGATTGCTGTACAGTGTATGTATAATGGACAGGGCTGTCTTTAATTTTGATTGGACCCTGGGCAAGCAATTTTTTTGGGGGGCCCCCCGGTCCCCCACCCCCATCCCACACACACTCGGGATCAGTACAGGATCAGTAATGTAATGTATGTACACAGTGACCTCACCAGCAGAATAGTGAGTACAGCTCTGGAGAGAAGGTGTGTTCTGCTGAGCTCCAGAGTTTCCCAGAGAAGCAGTGATTTTCTTCCACCCCTCCCCAGGTGTGTGGCAGACACCTGGGTAGGTTTTCCTGCTATGGAGCCCCGGGAAGCTGGGGCTTCATCTTGCACCCCCCCCCCCCCGTTCTCGGCTGGCGGGGTGTGCAAAGGAAAATGCAACAGCCAGTAGTCAGGATGGGGTGAGGAGATCCACCAGGGTCCACAGCCATGTGGGGCCCCCTCCCCGACCTCAGCTGGGAGCTGCAAAGCTTCCAGCAGAAGCTCATCCAGGCAGCGGAGTGGAAAGTCTGCATCATAGTTACATAGTTACAAAGTTACATAGTTAGTATGGTTGAAAAAAGACATACGTCCATCAAGTCCAACTAGGGGATTGAAGGGAAGGATGTAAGGGGATAAGGGAAAGGGATGTAGTTTTATAATTCTGCATAAGCTTTAATGTTATTTTGTTCCAGGAATGTATCTAACCCTGTTTTAAAGCTGTTAATTGTTCCTGCTGTGACCAGTTCCTGAGGTAGACCGTTCCATAAATTCACAGTCCTCATGGTAAAGGAGGCGTGCCGCCCCTTTAGACTAAACCTTTTCTTTTCCAGACGGAGGGAGTGCCCCCTCGTCCTTTGGGGGGGTTTAACCTGGAACAGTTTTTCTCCATATTTTTTGTATGGGCCATTAATATACTTATATACGTTTATCATATCCCCATATCCAGCCTGTTTCCTCAGAACCCCAGCAATGGGGGGTAAAGGGGCCCAAAGAATCCCTGGCCAGCTTTGGGTCCAAAATCCAGGCCAAGATGGCTCAGTATGAACAGCTCGGAAAACAACTAAGAGGCCTCAGAGAGGAGCTGAAGTTTGCAAGACTGTTGAGACCCAATTAGCTCCGAGCAGGCTATAACTACCCCTCCCCCTTACTACAATAATTAATTAAATAATAACTGACACAACAACAATTCAACTTTTCCGTGGGTGGGGATCGGCCACAGCTTTATTTATAAAATTACTTATATAAATAACAATTTAACTGTAACAAAGACACCGATTGGCTTCTTGCCAACCCGAGAGGTGCTGCCACACTATCCTGTGTGGAGGTCTACCCCGGGTTGACCCCGCTTTCACCGTCTTCTTACCGCCAAGCTGTGACTTACAATAAACAGAGATACAAAAAGGGAGGGAGGGAGGGCAAAACTCCGGGTCCTGGGCAGATTGAGGGGGGAAGGGAGGCACCACAGCTATAAATACCCAGGGGAGGGCCTTTGAAAGCCCGGGAAACTATTAGACCCCTGATTGGTGCACTCCTTCCCCCCCACCCATGGGACATACCACTATAGTTAGCAACAAGTTTTTACAGGCGGGGGAGGGGGCTAAAAAACATTGCCTGTATATTTCTTAACCCCTTAACTGCTCACCAGTCAGGGGGCAAGCTAGTTATGCACAGCTTGCCCCTCCAGACTGTTGAGACCCAATTAGCTCCGAGCTGGCTATAACTACCCCTCCCCCTTACTACAATAATTAATTAAATAATAACTGACACAACAACAATTCAACTTTTCCGTGGGTGGGGATCGGCCACAGCTTTATTTATAAAATTACTTATATAAATAACAATTTAACTGTAACAAAGACACCGATTGGCTTCTTGCCAACCCAAGAGGTGCTGCCACACTGTCCTGTGTGGAGGTCTACCCCGGGTTGACCCCGCTTTCACCGTCTTCACCGTCCACCCAAGAGATACTGGATAGCCAACACCTGGGGCCAACTCAGCCCCCCGAACACACCCAACACATTTCCTCTCCAGGAAAGTCGCCCAACACATTTCCTCTCCAGGAAAGTCGCCCAACACATTTCCTCTCCAGGAAATTCTCCCAACACATAACCTCTCCAGGAAATCCGAGGTACCTGCCGCCAGGTCCTATGTTTTTGCATTTTATTTTATTTTTTGTAATTTTTATTTTTTTTGTATTCACTAACTCTTGTGTGAACTCATTTCTCATTTCTCGCCCATACACCGAAGAGTGCCGCAGCACTCGCACCACCTTGCGGAAAGCCGCTCGCAAAACAAAAACACATGTGGGAAACATCAAACTGGGCGAAAATAGCAACGCAACAAGCAGATCGCCCGCGCCCCACGCGCTGCGCTACCCTCTCCGGAAACTGAGCCCTCTCCGCCGACACCGACACAAAAAGAGAGCGAATCCCAAACTCACAACACCCCCTCCTACAAAGAGAAGCCAAAACCCAAAACAGACAATCGAGGGCGGGGAGCATAAAAGAAAGAGGTGGGGGGGGAGGCCCCCACCGCAGTCCAATCAACAATAGGACGACAACAGGAAAAAACAGTCATTCGTGGACCCTCATGCAGCACAAGCTGTGTGTCCCAGATCGCCTAAGCAATCTCGGACCGACGGACCTGAAAACGCACAAAATAGGCACCCAAAAAACACATCAGACACCCAAGTGTCATGGAAGGAGACGAGGAGAAAGAAAGTGCCCCATCCACCTAGCCCCGAAAAAAGCCAGCGCAAAACCTCGGATCAGAAAAAACGACGCAAAAGCGACAACCAAAAATCCGACCCACAGCCGCCACCAAGCGACCCAAAAACTGATAGGAAAAAATGGTCGCCGACAGCAAGGCCACCCGCTCACGGGCCCAGCCCCTAGGTATACACCAACATCCCACCAACCGCAAAGCAGAAAAGAAAAATCACCCCCCGTCATGCGGCAACCTCACCCCACTGGATCGCAGCACAGTGGGAAAGCACCCTTTTTTTTTTTTTTTGCACTGAGTAGTAGGTGATTCACATGAACAGGTGAAGATACCCAGCGTCACATACTAAGAATGTTAATTGGATACATGCAGAATACAGCCCAAATCTCGAACGTCCTTGGATAGGAGACACAGCAGTTAACTTATTTTATCACAGCCTATCAAAACGAAATAGGAAGTCAAACAGCAGAACCTTGTAGGTACAAAAAACAAAACCCCTATCCACAGACACACTTGGAACCTTCGGGACCCTCCTTGACTGTAGACATCCCGGCCTCCACACCAACCCCAACTACTCGCAAGCGCCTCACCGTGAGTGCGACCAAGTCGCAGGAGCCACTAAAGCGGACCAAGAAATACACCAATCTCCACGATGACCCACAGGCCGAAAATTTAACCACAACTGTATCACTCAGTCCTACCCCGGGACCCGAACCCGAGGTGGTCTCCCATTCCACAGCCACATGAGCAAACCTTCCGACTCCACCCGAGGGAGCAACCTCCGGAACCACTGCCAGAGAACGGGACAAAGCGTCAACACCCAATACCGACCCCAGGGAGTACAGCCGCAAAATAAACCTTATCTCCAAACAGCGAAGCACTAGGTGCAACAAGCCGAGCGCAGGAAGAAAGCCGAAAGAAAGAAATAATAACAGTGACAACGCCCCAAATGTCAGACCGACAAAACGCCCCCGATCACTCAAATCACACCCAAAAAAGAAAAGCATCACCAAATTATAGCGCAATCAAGCACAGGGGCCACGCCAACCCACACAGTACCGTTACAATCCTAGAACATGAACTGCTGAAGCAAGCACCCAAAGTCCCACAACCAACACCAAAGGAAAAAGCACAAACAAAAAACCCAAGCATGGCAGAAACCCACTGACTACCAAGACACCCAGTAGTAAACCACCCTGCAGCACCACTGGAAAACCAAAACACCACACCAACAACCAACCAAACCAGCCACACCCGGGAACAGAGCGAGCTCTCCATGAGCTGCAACGGGGGACTGAAAGCAGGCCTGTCCACTGCATCACGCCTGAAAAAAACCCAACCAACCGGAACGTCAGCCCTTAGTGCACCAGGGGCACATATGCGGGGGCACAGATACCACACACCCTCGGCGGCCAGAGACAACCTGCAGGAAAAAACTCCGCCCTGAACCACATTCCACGTGGAACATTCAGTAAACCAGCAAGGACCGGAACCGGGGCACATAGCGAGCCCTGAAGAAACCAAAACAGAGAAAACGCAATTACTCCCTGACCATAGGAAAGCAGCAAACCAAGGCCAACAAGGCATGCGGAAGACATGCTAATCTCCTCAAAATCGTTCCAATTTTAACATACATGCTGCCGAAGCGAGCACAAAATATGGACGCTTCACAAATTTGCATGTCAGCCTTGCAGCAACAAACCACACCCCAACAAGTGTAGAGCACAGGAGAATCACCCTCCGGAATACCACCACGAACAGAAGAAACCACACAGGCAAGACAAACGGAGACACAAGCAAAACCTACCCCCAGAGACTCAAGCGAAACCTACCCTCCGCCACATCAGCCAAAGCACCCAGCACGACATACAGGAGTCCCATGCCTACATGAGATTGGGCGAAACAGGAAAAAACAGCAGACAAATATACTAGGACAATGGAGCAGCGGAGAGAGACTACAACTTAAGATGGAGAGATAAACCAAACAAAGGGGGAGAAAACCCAAAGAAACAAAACCGTGACTGGGTGGCAGCCACCGATTCAGGAAAAGGAACATGCCTACGGGAGCTAAGTCAGCAAAACCCCGGCCCCTAGAGCGTAAGGCCAAAAGACCACACACCCAAGCGCGCACCGCAGAAAATGATACCCTACCAAAGCACCCCGTCAAGAAGAGACGTACCCAACTCACAACCAGAGACCAACACAGATATACACCCATATCCGAGACCCAAACTCAACAAACACACGGGAACAAAAGGACGAACACTACACAGACGTAGCAATAAGCACACAAACCAGGGAAGGGGCAAAGCCCCACATCAGAAGACTCACCAATTCCAGAAAATGGAGAAGCACAACAGAGGGAGGAACCACTTCACCACCGCCGCAGGCGTGGGACAAGGCACGCTGGAGACCGCCGGGTCGCGGGCACTCGGCCGCCGCACGGAACGGCGCCGGAAACCACGCCGGGAAAACAGCAGTAGAGGACTCCGAGGGAGAACCCTGCGGGAAGAACCGAAACACCTACTCCCCGCAGGTGAACAGAAGGCCCAAAAAACACCGCCTGTGCCGCCCCCCAGGACCAGAGCGAGAGCGGCGACAAATACGTCTATGCCCCCATCCGGCCCCAGAGGGGGGAAGAGCAACACGAAATCAGGGGAGCACTCCCTACCCCTCCACGGGGGGCATTGGAGAGGCAGGAGGAAGGAGGACAGCAGTGGCAGCAGTGGGGGAAGGGGGGGGGTTGGGAACTCGGGGCAGAGAGGTGATGGGGAGGCGTGGGGGGGGCGCAATGGATGCAAGAACCATGGGGAGCACTGGAAGAGCACGAGGAAAAAGGGGGAGGGGCAGCAGCAGCAGTGGGCAGGGGGGGAGTGCTAGTGTGGTGGGGGTAAGGAGCCGGGCAATGGAGTGGGGACGGTATGAGTGCTCATATAGTTGGCGTTGTGATCTGAAGCTGTCCGCAGTACCATTGTCGTTTCGATCAGAGTTTGAGATCGCTGTTTTTCATATTTACGGTATAAAAAGGGGTCAAAAATACGCTATTTTGGACTGTGAAATTTATTTATTCAAGTAATATTACTTATTTATGTATTTTATTCATTAATTAATAAATTTGTAATGTTTTTTTTTTTTTTTTTTTTTTTTTATATTATACACGTACGCCATAGACGGAGCGCCTTAAATGACTATATTTATTAATTAATTTATTTATTTTTTTATACTACGGACATGTAGGCACGTGGCGATACCACACGTGTATGTTGTTGTAATATACAGTATTTTATGTATTATTATTTTATTTATAGATTTTAATTTTTTATCATTACTATTATGGTATTTTTCTTTTCTTTTCTTTTTCTTTTTTTTTTTATTATTAATTTTTATTTTTTATTTTATGATGTGGAAAAGGGGGGTGATCAAACGTGTAAAATTGCAAGGGTTAAAAGATCTTTATTAACTTAACTATTCAAATACTTCAACAGTTTTTTTTTTTTTTTTGCAATGCTATAGCTCCCCTAGGAGCTATAACACTGCACACACTGAACCTGACACCGATCACTTGCCATGTAGTAACATGGCAATGATCGGTGTTATCAATGATTGATTGCTCAAGCCTGAATTTCAGGCTTGGAGCAATCAATTGAGGAGCGGACGCACAGGAGGCAGGTGAGTGACCCTCCTGCTGCGTCCCAGCTGATCGGGACATCGCGATTTTATCGCGATGGTCCCAATCAGCCCGCTGAGCAGCCGGGATGCGTTCAATTACATTTTCAGACGCGGCGATGACTTTGATCGCCGCGTCTGAAAAGGTGATGCCGGACATCTGCCAGATCGGCGATGTCCGGCATTATCAGGGGTCCTGGTCGCTAATAGCAACTGGGACCCAACAGCTATAATAAGAATTATAGCTGGGGACGCGCAAATGGACGTTAATAAACGTCCATTTGCGCAAACGTTAAAGGGGGTTAAAACAGCAGCAGCCACCCAGGGGCCGCCACCTCCAGAGCGGAGGGGACAAACAGGCGGGAGGGGGGGTTATGGTAAGGACCGCAACAGGGGGGGGGAGGCAGACGAAGGGGACCGCAACAGGGGGGAAAAAAGAGACGGACGGGGCAAGTAGGTAATCAGAGCCTGCTCCAGGAGCACCCAGGAGAGAGGGATCAAAGTACAGGCAGGGGAGAGGGCAAAAGAACGGGACAGGGCTCAAAGGGATTACAGTGGGAAAGGAGGGCAGGACTGATAAGAGGTCCGCCAGCCTCCTGAACCCGCCAAGGGTGCAACAGGAGGGGAGGCCAGCTCAGCCACAAGGGAGCATGCCAGCCCTCACCCATCTGCTCCATCCAGGCCACAAATAAGGGGCAGACACATACCAGCCAGCAGTCAAAACTCCGGGTCCTGGGCAGATTGAGGGGGAAAGGGAGGCACCACAGCTATAAATACCCAGGGGAGGGCCCCTGAAAGCCCGGGAAACTATTAGACCCCTGATTGGTGCACTCCTTCCCCCCCACCCATGGGACATACCACTATAGTTAGCAACAAGTTTTTACAGGCGGGGGAGGGGGCTAAAAAACATTGCCTGTATATTTCTTAACCCCTTAACTGCTCACCAGTCAGGGGGCAAGCTAGTTATGCACAGCTTGCCCCTCCAGCTACCAAGCAAACAATGCAGCAAAGACCAAGAGGGCAGCATTTTCCACCAAGGTGAGAGCTCTGAAGAAACAGGTGGATGAGATTGTTAGGCTGAGATCGGACATTGTGGAGGGAGGTGGTATACTCAGCGAGAGACTTGTGAACAAGGATCGTTTCTCCAGCATGAAGGTCTCAGGACAAGTGAGTAACCAAGATGACTGCCAGAGTGAGGAGGAAGAGATGGAGGGAGGTGAGGAGGGGGATTAGAGTGAGGGGGATATGGATACTGGACCTGTGTGTACCACCACTACTGTTACCCCAGACCCCCCACTTACCCTCAGTGAGGACTATGTAAACCCGGCTCAGGTGGCCTTACCTCCCTCCAGTGAGGAGGATGATGATGATGATGACGGCAGTGACTGCAGTGATGGAAGCGGCTTGGCAGATGGGGGTCTCCTGCGGGCAATTGTTATGCAGGAGTCCCCCACCCGTCTGGAAAACTTTTCCTTCGGGGATGATTTGGGCCCAGAGGAGAAGGGAAAGAAGAAGAAGAAAGGAAAGGGCAAGAAGAGGAAGAAGACACAAGGAGTTAAGTTTGTCTTTTCTCCCTTCCAGCAGTCTGGGTCGGCTGAAAAGGGTGCTGGGTCCCCCAATCTGCCAGACCCCGTTTCTGTAGTGGAGCGGGGCCAGCATGGGGGATACAGTAGCGCACCCAAAATGGCCGCGGGTGCTATAGAAAAAAAAGGGCACCCTCCTGTGAGGGGGGAGGGTGTCCAGGCACCGGAAAATGGCGGCAGATTCACCCGTTCGGGGGGCGGTCCCCTGGTTGAAGTGGGCGGTACAGGTCCTGGCACCGCAGGGCACTCTCCTGTGAGGGGGGGGGGGGAGTGTCCGGGCGCTGGACCTTGTTGGTTCAGGGGGCGGTCCCCTAGGTGGCGTGGTTGATACTGGTTCTGGCGCCAGGGGGCACTCCGCTATAAAGTGGGAGGTTCCCTGCACATCAGCTGTAGCGGGAGTTAGTCCGGAGGGACAGTCTTTTTGTGAGGGGGAGTGGCCACCCATTTCAGAGGCGGAGCCTGTGTCTGCACCCAAAGACACAGGAAGAAAGAACTATGCAGCACCAATCCTGAAACCGGCAACCCTTAAACATGAAGCAAAAGACCCAGCCAGCCCAGTCTGTAACACTCCAAGGGAGAGTGAACGCAAGAGTGAAAGTGAAAGGAAAAATGTGAATAAAAATGGTAATGTGCAGAATGTGAGTTATAGTGGTGTGCATGGGAGGAGTTGTGGTAGCAGTGTTGATGAGGGGGGTGCAAGTAGTGTGCAAGAGAGGGGTGCAAGTAGTGTGCAAGAGAGGGGTGCAAGAGGAGTGCAAGAGAGGGGTGCAAGTGTAGTCCAAGAGAGGGGTGCTAGTGAAATACAGGTGAGGAGTGGTAGTGGAATGACAGAGAGAGGTGTTATGGCTGTTAAGAATAAGGGTCCAGGTTTGGCCTCTGGGTCAGTTCCTGGTTCGACTGCCCCCCCGGTAGTGGCTGCTTCTCAGAGAAGCTATGCCAGCGTCACTGCCGGGGGATCAGGGGGATCCCCATCTCCGTCTGGCTCTGGGGGTCACTTGCAACAGCGCCTCCTGGAGGCTCTACGTAGGGGAGACAGGTCAATCCATGTAGAGGGGAGGGGTGAGGTTGACCTGTCTTTTTGGATAGAAAGACATGGCTTAGGCGCCTTCCGAGAACAAAACGGGGAGGTGGTCTGGTCCCTCCCGACATCCGGCCAGGAAAGTGGCCGTAGGAATGTGGTCCGTTTAGTGTGGAGGGGCGAAGATGCGCGTCCGCCTCGGGGTAAGGTGGTTGAGCTCCTCCTCCGGATGGAATTCAGGGCAAGTGACATCTTTGCCCTGATCCACCCCTATGGTACTTCCGAGTTTGACATCAGCTTTGTTCGGCCAGAGGGTCTGGAACTTTTCTGGTCGAATTATGAGGTGGTGAAAAGCGAGCCCGGCTGGCGGGATTTCGCCGTAAAGGCGATATCCCGTCAGAATCTGGCCAAGAAAGTGACCGTTTTGACACGTAACGAGTCACTATCTTGCTATGACATTATGACCTGGCTTAGCCGATATGGGGATGTGACGGACATGCCAAAAAAGAACTATGACGAACATGGGATCTGGTCTGGGGCCTGGACGTTTTCCGTCAAACTGAAGCGTTCGGGGAGCACTGTTGCCCACATCCCATCAGCTGCTTTTCTTGGGAGAGACAGAATCCAAGTTTTCTACCAGGGGCAGCCCAAGGTCTGTCACAGGTGTGGCAGCCCCACTCACTTTAGCGCAGCCTGTACCGTGCAGGTCTGTGCACTGTGCGGTGGGGTAGGTCATCTTGCCGCATCCTGTAGGCAGATCAGGTGTCATCTGTGTGGTGTCTTAGGACACCCTTTCAGCCGTTGTCCTAGCGCCTTTGCCCGTGCGACGGTCACCTTGGCTGGGGAGAGCAGTAACGTTGCCTCAGCTGGGGAGGGCACGGGTGCGGGTGAAGGTGCAACAGGGTCAGTGAAGAGAAAGTCCTGCCAGGCTGAGGCGGGAGGCTAATCGGAGAAGGAGCAGGGAACTGGAGAGTTCCCATGTGGCAGGGGTAGCTTCTGGCCCTGCTCCTGAGGTTAGTCCTGAAACTGCTGAGACCCTGGGGGAGAATGTGCTGGAAGAGGAAATGGGGAGAATCTGTAAAGAAGAGGGCAGCAAGGCCGATCTTTCCGATTCCTCCCACTGTGAAAGTGTGGATGAGGAGGGTGAAGAGAGGCCAAAAAAGAAGGGCAGTAAAGGGAGAAAGAAGAGGTCGGAGCCCTCTAGTCCCCGTGCTGCGGACCAGGTCCCAAGCGGAAGCTTACCTGCCGCCCCTCTGATTGATCTGTCTAACCGGTACTCTGTCCTTGAAGACATCTCCTCCCCCTCCTTGAAGGGGGGGGGGTCAGGGATGGGGTGCCTGAAGTGGGGGAGCCTCCAGGGGGAACTGGGCCCTGTCCTGATGGGGCAATTTCCGCAGGGGATGGGGCCAAATCGGAGCCAGGCGGAGATGGGGATTATAAAATGGACCAGTCAGAATCAAAAAACGGTCCAAAGACAAGGAAGCCTCCTCATCTGGGGATGAGGGGGTAAAGAAGAAACAAAAATGAGGGGGTTAGGGCCGTCTATCTCAATCACCCATGATGGCGGCACTCACCCCATTGACACTGGCATCTATTAACTGTGCCAGTATAAAGTCTGATACGGCTAGATTCGCAGCCTTTGATTTTCTCGGCCGTGTTGAAGCCGATATTTTGTATCTGCAGGAGACCAGGTTGTCAGATCTTGCCTCTCTGGTAAAAGCCAGGAGAGAGTGGAGGCGTGGCCCCTCCCACTGGTCTCTTGCGGCTGAGCCGTATAGTGGGGTGGCGGTCCTTTTTACCGCTCCTGTTGAATGCAGACGGGTTATTGAGTTAGAAATGGGGAGGTGCCTGATCTTAGATGTCCTCATGAAGGGGCAAGAGCTCCGGCTTATTAACATCTACGCCCCACAAACCAAGTGGGGCCGCAAAGATCTCTTTATGAGGATTAAGCCCTTTCTTTTTACAAGCCGACAGGTGATCTTTGGAGGGGATTTCAATACTGTCAAAAGGTCCCAAGATAGGAGAGGCTCCAATGATCGGTTGGCTTATGATAGCATAGCTCTCAATAGCATAGTTAGGGTAGCTCGCCTAGAGGACGCCCACATCCGGAGCCCCTCAGGCCACGCGGGTTTCACCTATCATCGAGGTAGCTGCAGGTCTAGAATAGACAGGTTTTATTTGAAGGAGGAAGCTGTCTCTTCTGCAGTGTCCGTGGTTGAGGTGGAGTTCTCCGATCACTGTATGATTTTGTTTTCCCTGAATGTTTCAGAGACCCCTCGGATGGGTAAAGGTTATTGGAAGCTGAATTCGTCCCTCCTGGAGGAAGCAGAGGTAAGACAGTCCTTTGAGGATTTTCTTCAGAGTCAGGTACCTTTACTGGGCCTATGTAGTAGTAAGTCAGAGTGGTGGGAGATATTCAAGAAGCGGGTTGCGGGGTTCTTCCGCCAGCTCTCGAGCCTCAGGTCCCTGAATAGGTATCGCCTGTATCAGGGACTGAGGAGGAAACTCGAGCTTCTCGTCTCGACTGGAGGTAGCCGGGAGGATATCTCCAGAGTGAAGTCCTTGCTGATGAGGTGTCAGTACGATAGGCACGCATCTTTGGTTTTTGAGAGGGATTTCGGGAAGTACCGCTCGCCCGACCCTTACAGAAACTGTAAGATGTCAGTGAGTAGTAAAGTCATTTCAGGACTGATTGATAGTACAGGATCTCTGAATCGGTCCAGATCAGGGATCTTGGAGGTCGTCAGATCCTTCTACTCGCATCTCTTGGGAAGGAAGGATCTAGATCGAGACGGGATGTCGGCTTTCCTGGCTGAAACCATTCCTGAGCCAGGGGTAGACCCCTCTCTTGATGTTTTGGCAAAAAAAATCAGGGAAGAGGAAGTGAGACTGGCGATTGAGGGGCTTGCCCCCAAAAAGTCACCAGGTCCGGATGGCTTAACATCCGAGTGGTACAAGACCTTTAAGGAGTCTTTAGCTCCCCTCTTGACTGAGGTATTCAATGAGTGTCTCTCCTCGGGCACTCTGCCGAAGTCAATGAGGAGGTCAGCCCTGATTCTTCTCTCAAAGGGTAAAGATCCCAGCCATATTGAGAATTGGAGGCCCATAGCTCTTCTCAATACGGACAGGAAGCTTCTGGCAGAGATACTGTTTAATCGGCTGGTGAAGTTTGCACCCCGGCTCCTTTCGGGGGCCCAGCACTGCTCTGTTCCAGGCCGAAGCACCTTAAGTGCTGTTCTCGGTGTCCGGGAGGCAGTGGAGCGGAGTAGTGCAGGTCTCTGGAAGGGGTACTTGCTGTCCCTGGATCAGGCCAAAGCATTTGATCGGGTGAACCACGAGTACCTCTGGTCCGTCCTCCTGAGATATGGCTTACCGTGTGCTTTTATTAATTGGCTTAAGACCTTATATGCAGGGGCAGAGAGTTTCCCGCTGGTGAACGGGTGGTCTGGCCGCTCTTTTGAGGTGGGGTCCGGAGTCCGTCAGGGTTGTCCTTTGAGCCCGCTTTTATACGTGTTCGCAATTGATCCCTACGTCCGGAGGGTAGATTGTGGGCCGTTGGCGGGAGTCGGGATGAGTCTGGCGGAACTGGATGTCGCCCAGAGAGTGGTGGCGTACGCTGATGATGTCACCATTTTCGTTTCCTCGAGAGAGGAGGTCGATGTGGTGATGTCGGAGGTGGAACGCTACTCGGAGGCATCCGGGTCTAAGATCAACCGGGATAAGTGTGAAAGTCTCTGGCTGGGAGGGGGAGATCCCACTTTTGATCTCCCGGACACCCTCCCAGGGCCCCAAGACTCAGCAAAAATTCAGGGCATCACATTCGGCCAGGATGATTATCCCACCAAAAACTGGGATGGTAAGCTACAGGATGCCACTCATAGGGTGGATCAGTGGAAGGGTTGGTCTATGACCCTCAGGGAAAGGGTACACCTGATCAAATCGTATCCTGCTCCCCTTGTTTATCTATCTTGGCAGTGTATGTATCTTGCCAGATGCCTACTACACTAGGATCTACAGCCTGTTTTTCCAACTGTTATGGGGGAACAGGATGAACCTAGTCAAGAGAGAGGTTCCGTACCGCACAAGGAGACTAGGGGGTTTATCTATGGTAAACCCTGTGGTGTTCTTAACAAACACCTTCTTGAAAGCTAACATTTCAAACCTCTGGTCAGAGAGGGCTCCTCCGTGGGTACTCTCCTGCAGGGAATGGTTTCGGCCTTTCTTCCAGGAATGGGAGACAGGAGGGCAAGTGAAGGACCTCCGTACGCCCCATGGGCATCTTCCGGCTTACGCTACCCCGACTCTGAAGGCGATACGTCGGTGGGGTCTGGGAGTGTGGGAGATCAGGACCCAGTCAAGGCAGTTCCTTGACAAACGGGTTCTGTTGACCCACTTCCAGAAGCCTCTGGCGCTCAGGGACTGCACAGGTCGGGATCTGAGGGTGGGGTTGTATCTCTTAAATATGAAAAGGATCCCCCAGAAGTTTTGGGACTTGGCCTGGCGCTGCTTTCAGGGGAAGCTATATGTGAGGGACAATTTGAAGTGCAGGAGATCTGATGACCGGGGATGTCCCCGAGAAGAGTGCGGGGACATGCTGGAAAGCATGGACCATTTCCTGCTTCATTGTCCCTTTAATATAAGGGTCTACAACCGGGTGGGCGCTTCCATCGGCTGGAGTCAACTAGGGTCAGTTTATCTTTAGGGATAATGGTAGGGTGAGAGGTAGGGTGCAGTTAGGGAAAGAATATACATTTTGTATGTATCAGGATTGCCTTCCTTCTTCCTGGTGGTGGGCTAATGCATGTGCACCCTAGCTTTTTGTTTTGTTTTCAGATGCTATGGTTATGAAGGGCTTACAGGCACCGAACTTGGGCCTAAAGTGGGTTGTATTGTTTGCTTATGTATGTTAAAGCTGGTAATGGTTAAGTTGGTTGGGAGGAGTTCTAGGTTGGGAGGGTATATTTGTGGGTGGTGGTGGTCTTTTCTTTTGGTGGACCTGGCATGGGTCAGTTGTGGACTGGACATTGAGGACTATGAACTGTATGGAAAAAACTCTGACCCATGTACAGGAGGGCGGGTGGTGTGGGTGAAGGGTCAGTTTACTGTAGAATGTTCTTTTATATTTGTAGGTGTGTTTTATGTTTATTTACAGGTGTATATAGTTTGTGTATAGTATTGTACATAGTAGTGTATATAGTTAGTTATGTATATAGTATGTATAATGTTATGTTATAAAAAAAATTTTTTTTTTTTTTTTTTTTTTTAAGTATATAGTATTTATAGTAGAGATAGACATGGCAGTCGAACCAGTTTTGTTTTTGTAGTAATGTTTCTTTAGTATCCCGTTGTGGATTTATTTTCTTTGGTTTATATATGTAGTATGTAGTAAAGATGTGTGTAAGCATGTGTGTATTGTGTTTTCTGTGATATTTTCCCGAGTTTGGGTATTTTGAGTTGAATTTAATTTATTTATTTATTTATTTTTGGTTTCTTGGTTAAATGTAGTTAATATATGGATATATATGTGTGCATGTGTGAGTGTGGTATAGTGTTGTTATTATTATTATAATTATTATTATTATTTAAAAAAAAAAACATGGTGTGCAGTGTGAGTGCTTGTTGTGTTTTCTATTTGTAATGTATGATTTTTCCCGAGTTTGGGTGTTTTGAGTTAAAGCGAAATAGTGCTATATTTATGTTTCTTATGAGTGTGTTGTTTGGCTATGAAAGGTGTAGTTATAATATTTCTAGTTCTAGTAGGAAAGCTGGGCTAGCCGGTTAGGCAGGATTTTTGTTCTTTTATTTAAATGTAAAGTTTGGGTTTATGTTATTTCATGTTGTTGTTTTCCGTTATGGCAAAGTTGTGCTGGTTTATGTTTTGTTATGATTTGTATTTTTCTAATAAAAGATTTACAGGATATAACTCAGGATCAGTACAGGATAAGTAATGTATGTACACAGTGACCTCACCAGCAGAATAGTGAGTACAGCTCTTTAGAATAATACAGGATATAACTCAGGATCAGTACAGGATAAGTAATGTAATATATGTACATAGTGACCTCACCAGCAGAATAGTGAGTACAGCTCTTTAGAATAATACAGGATATAACTCAGGATCAGTACAGGATACGTACGGGGGAGGGGATTATCAGATTATGCAAGTGAGGGGAGGATACCCCCGGCGGTGGGTCCCTTGCTGCGGCCTTGATCCTGGAAGCGGCCGTGTGGGGACTGAGAGGAGCGGGAGACTCTCTATGCTCCGCTCTTCTCTATGATGCCGCCCGTGACGTTGCACCACACGTCACGTCACGTGACCATCTCCCAGACAGCCATTGCGGTACTGGCTGCCTGGGAATGAGTGACGGCGGCGGCGAACATAAAAAGGTAGCGTGCGGCGCAAACCCGCCCCCCCCGCCCACTCCTACTAACATTTTGGCCGGGCCCCTGACGCCTGGCCCGCCAGCCTTTATCAGCTTTATGGGGCAAAAGGGGAGAGCTGCTTTTGGGCCCCCAGGAATTACAGGGCCCGGTGCAGCTGCCCCTTTTGCTCCACACCCGGCACACCCTGTGCGCACGCCTATGAGTGTACATGGGTGACAGAGGGGTGTAGAGGAGTGTACATGAGTGACAGAGGGGTGTAGAGGAGTGTACATGGGTGACAGAGGGGTATAGAGGAGTGTACATGGGTGACAGATGGGTGTACATGGGTGACAGAGGGTTGTAGAGAAGTGTAAATGGGTGACAGGGGTGTAGAGAGGTGTACAAGGGTGATAGATGGGTGTAGAAGAGTGAACATGGGTGACGGGGGCATAGGGGTGACAGAGGGGTGGACAGGGGGTGGACATGGGTGACAGGAGGGTGGAGAGGGGAGACAGGGGGTCAGAGGGGTGGACAAGGGGGTAATAGAGGGACAGGAGTGACAGAGGGGTGGACTGGGGTAACAAAGGGACAGATGGGTGAACAGGAGGGTGGACATGGGTGACAGAGTGGGGGTGGACATGGGTGACGGGGGGTGGACATGGGTGACGGGGAGGATTACATGGGTGACGGGGGAGGGATTACATGGGTGACGGGGGAGGGATTACATGGGTGACGGGGGAGGGATTACATGGGTGACAGGGAGGGTGGACATGGGTGACAGGGAGGGTGGACATGGGTGACAGGGAGGGTGGACATGGGTGACAGGGAGGGTGGACATGGGTGACAGGGGCGTTGGACATGGGTGACAGGGAGGGATTACATGGGTGACAGGGAGGGATTACATGGGTGACAGGGAGGGATTACATGGGTGACAGGGAGGGATTACATGGGTGACAGGGAGGGATTACATGGGTGACAGGGAGGGATTACATGGGTGACTGAGGGGTGGACATGGGTGACTGAGGGGGTGGACATGGGTGACTGAGGGGGTGGACATGGGTGACAGGGGGGGTGGACATGGGTGACAGAGGGGTGTACATGGGTGACAGGTGTGTAGAGGAGTGTACATGGGTGGCAGAGGGGTACAGAGGAGTGTACATGGGTGACAGATGGGTGTACATGGGTGACAGAGGGTTGTAGAGAAGTGTAAATGGGTGTCAGAGGGGTGTAGAGAGGTGTACAAGGGTGATAGATGGGTGTAGAAGAGTGAACATGGGTGACGGGGGCATAGGGGTGACAGAGGGGTGGACAGGGGGTGGACATGGGTGACAGGAGGGTGGAGAGGGGAGACAGGGGGTCAGAGGGGTGGACAAGGGGGTAAAAGAGGGACAGGAGTGACAGAGAAGGGTGGACTGGGGTAACAAAGGGACAGATGGGTGAACAGGAGGGTGGACATGGGTGACAGAGTGGGGGTGGACATGGGTGACAGGGGGTGGACATGGGTGACGGGGGGGATTACATGGGTGACGGGGGAGGGATTACATGGGTGACGGGGGAGGGATTACATGGGTGACGAGGGAGGGTGGACATGGGTGACAGGGAGGGTGGACATGGGTGACAGGGAGGGTGGACATGGGTGACAGGGAGGAAGGACATGGGTGACAGGGGGGGTGGACATGGGTGATAGGGGGGGTGGACATGGGTGACAGGGGGGGTGGATATGGGTGACAGGGGGGGTGGACATGGGTGACAGGGGGGTGGACATGGGTGACAGGGAGGGATAACATGGGTGACGGGGAGGGATTATATGGGTGACAGGGAGGGATTACATGGGTGACAGGGAGGGATTACATGGGTGACTGAGGGGGTGGACATGGGTGACAGGGAGGGATTACATGGGTGACAGGGAGGGATTACATGGGTGACGGGGGGGTGGACATGGGTGACGGGGGGGTGGACATGGGTGACTGGGGGGGTGGACATGGGTGACTGGGGGGGTGGACATGGGTGACTGGGGGGGTGGATATGGGTGACAGGGAGGGTGGACATGGGTGACAAGGAGGGTGGAAATGGGTGACAGGGAGGGTGGAAATGGGTGACAGGGGGGGTGGACATGGGTGACAGGGGGGGTGGACATGGGTGACTGGGGGGGTGGACATGGGTGACTTGGGGGGTGGACATGGGTGACTGGGGGGGTGCACATGGGTGACTGGAGGGTGGACATGGGTGACAGGGAGGGTGGACATGGATGACAGGGGGGGATTACATGGGTGACATGGAGGGATTACATGGGTGACAGGGAGGGATTACATGGGTGATAGAGATGGACAGGGAGGTAAACAAGGCAGATATGGCTGACAGGGGGGGGTGGACATGGGTGATAGAGATGGACAGGGAGGTAAACAAGGCAGACGTGGCTGACGGGGGGTGGACATGAGTGACGGGGTCGGGGGGGAGGGGTAGAGTGTGGACCTGGGTGACGGTGGGGGGATTTAGACAGGGTTGAGAAGGTGAACAGAGGGGTGGAAAGGGTACGGTACCTTAAGCAAGCCGGCCCGCACAGCTTGCAGTTCCACAGGAGGCACGGGAGTACGGCGCTGGTGCAGCTCGTTCCGCCCCAGGGCACCATATCCGGCTCACTGCGCCGCAAGGGAGAGGGGGACGGAGGGGGACACAGGAGACGGAGAGTGAAGGAGGGGGATGCGGGGGACACAGGGAACAGATGGGGAAGGAGGGGAACACGGGTCACGCGGCAGACGCAGGGGACGGAGGGGAACACAGGAAACGCAGGAGATAGAGGGGGACGCTGTGTGCGCAGTGCGCACGCAGACTTCCCTTCCCCCCTGCGCCGTCAGGCCGGGGCGGGACATTTAAAAAAAAATAATAGTAAAAAATAAAAAAAATCACGGCAAAATCCAGCGGCACCACGGGCAGTGCTGAACGGCACACACGTGTGCCGCGGCACCGCGGTTGGGAATCACTGCTATATACTGACCCCCATATATATGAATGTATACTATATACTGACCACATATATATGAATGTATACTATATACTGACCCCCGTATATATGAATGTATACTATATACTGACCCCCATATATGAATGTATATTATATACTGACCCCCATATATATGAATGTATACTATATACTGACCCCCATATATATGAATGTATATTATATACTGAAACCCCATATATATGAATGTATACTATATACTGACCCCCATATATATGAATGTATATTATATACTGACCACATATATATGAATGTATACTAAATACTGACCCCCGTATATATGAATGTATACTATATACTGACCCCCATATATGAATGTATATTATATACTGACCCCTATATATATGAATGTATACTATATACTGACCACATATATATGAATGTTTACTATATACTGACCCCATATATATGAATGTATACTATATACTAACCCCCATATATGAATGTATACTATATACTGACCCCCATATATATGAATGTATACTTTATACTGACCCCATATATATGAATGTATACTATATACTGACCCCCATATATATGAATGTATACTATATACTGACCCCCATATATATGAATGTTTACTATATACTGACCACACATATGAATGTATACTATATACTGACCCCCATATATATGAATGTATACTATATACTGACCCCCATATATATGAATGTATACTATATACTGACCCCCATATATGAATGTATACTATATACTGACCACACATATGAATGTATACTATATACTGACCCCCATATATATGAATGTATACTATATACTGACCCCCATATATATGAATGTATACTATATACTGACCCCCATATATGAATGTATACTATATACTGACCCCCATATATATGAATGTATACTATATACTTACCCCCATATATATGAATGTATACTATATATTGACCACATATATGAATGTTTACTATATACTTAGCAACCAATCAGATCGCTTCTTTCATTTTTGAATAGGCCTCTGACAAATGAAAGAAGCAATTTGATTGGTTGCTATGGGCAACTCAGCAGCTTTTCCAGGAAAGTAAAGTTTAACCACAACACTGTAACACTGTCCACCCTGGGACTCGAACCAGTGACGGTTTCCCATCCCACTGTACTGCCGAGACGGTCCTGCTTATCTTACATGCAGTGAGATCCCCATAGACCACAATTAGCCTATTGGTTTTATTGGGCAAAAAATCACAGAGTTGATGCACTAGTCACAGTTCTCTATACCATTAATGAAGGGAGGGCTCAATATTCGCAAATTTGCGCATATGCGCACAAATTTTCACATATGCGCAAAAAAAGCGAATATTCGTAATTATGAATATATAGTGCTATATTTGCAATATTTGCAAATTCGCGAATATGCTATATTCGCGATTAAAATTTGAATTGCGAATATTCGTGAGCAACACTAGTCGCTGCAAATACAGTGAAGGAGTTTAAACATGCATGGGATAGGCATAAGGCTATCCTTCATATAAGATAGGGCCAGGGACTATTGATAGGATTCAGATTATTGGGCAGACTAGATGGGCCAATTGGTTCTTATCTGCCGACACATTCTATGTTTCTATACTGTATGGATATCAGAAAAATGGTTCCAAGCTCTTATTTCTTTATTAAATTCACTACTTTGGGGCAGGAAAGCACGAGAATGAAATATGTTTCTTTAACGTTAGCTGAGCACGATGGGGGTTGGGCACTTTTTTTTTTTTTTTAGGTACTTTTTAGCACTAAAATTGCAGACTATTATGAGAAGGAGGGAAAATGTAGTCCTATTTTTTCTCTCTAAGGGTATGTTCACACTACGGAATTCCCGCGGAAATCCACGGGCGGAATTCCGCAAGCCGAATTCCACGGGCGGAACTCCGAGAGCCGAATTCCGCGGTGTGAACTTAACATTAATGTGAATGGGTTTCCGCGAGAGCCGTTCACACTGCGGAATTTCAGCGCCAATGAAATTGTTCCGCCCAAAGAAAGAACATGTTCATTCTTTGCACGGAAGTCCGCGAGCACTGCATAGCTGTCAATGGTGACGGCTCAGTGCCGCCCGGTCCTACCGCCACCGCCGGCTGCCAGTCTGAATCTTCGCTCACTGAATTCAGCGAGCGGAGATTCCATTCACACACTGTAGTGTGAACATACCCTAATGGGTCGTTATAAGGATATTTTTGAGATTTTGGAAGCTGGGATACTCACTACACCCATGCATATCTAGATAATTAAGTATGGGAGGAACTTAAAAAATGTTTAAAATCACATGGAGATTTGACTTTACTTCATTATGGTCGAATAAAGCACTTAAAGAATTCCTTAAAATTAAAGATTCACTCTTTTGGATGAAAAGGGGCTTATTTATGTAAATCAATTATACGCTTTAGGTCAAATAAAGTCGTTTGAAGAGATAGCCCATAAGTGTGTGGGGGGAAGACAATCAGAAACATTGTTTTTAACAAATAAGTAACACAGATCATAAACCAATAAAAGGAGAGATTGGAGATTTCAGGGATTCTATATATAAGAAAAGTTTAATTAGACTATTTCCTTATGCGAAGTTGCTGTCTCGGCATGCTGGGAGTTGTGGTTCTGCAGCGGTTGGGGGTTCACAGCTTGAAGACCACTGCTATAGAGGGTGCAAATGTATCTGAGCCCTGGAACTCAAATAATGTGAAATATGAGATGATCAAAATGGAGCCCCTGCACTAATTACTTGGGTTCTGAGGTCTGTAAGGTCCATAGTAAAAACATCAGGTTCTGTCTATAGCAGATACTAAATCATGGCAGCTCAAAGAAACAAGCAGTCATTCTGACATGTCACATGTGATGTCATAGACAGCTGGAGGCCTGACATCCCACTGACAGCCGCCCGAGCCTTCAGTCAGTTCCAGTGCGATTAGTGAGAATAGTGAGATTAGCGTCTTCTTCTTCTACTTGTCTGAAATGGAGCTAAAAGGACTGGGGTTCGTCCCCCTCCTGTTGGCGTTTTGGTGTGCGGCCTGGCTTGCCACCAGCTACATCATGACGGTCGTCCTCGGCCATGCAGCCTCGCCACTGATGAGCATCAGGTAAGATAAACAAGCACATGATTCTTATTTCATGGGTTGGGAGTGAGGAAATATCCATAATAACATTGGTTTCTTTTCCTTCACAGTGACGTGGGAAATGTCTTTCCCGAAAGCATATTATTCAGAATTGGATTCATAGGGATGTCCATTGGCACTTTGGTACTAACCTTTCTTATTTATAAGTATATGGTTATGCATACTGAAGAGTTCAGGGGTCATCAGGTCCTGATCCAGAGGATCCTGCTGGCCATTGTGTGGGCCTCCTGTTTTTCCACAGCTGTTATGCATGTATTGTCCCCCGAAGAATATCCCAGGATACACTTTGTCAGCACGATAATTTCCATTACATGTGAAGCCTTATACTACCTTGGGCAGTCCATCCAGATGTATAAATTACCAGGAGCAAAAAAAGTCATCCACCATAGTAGATGCACCTGCTGTGGCCTGACTTTTGTCTGTGTAGTTTTCTATTTTGGATATGAAACATTAAAGGAATTATTCCATAATGATGAAGACTGGGACGAGATCCGTGAAATCCCCATCATAATCATCGAGTGGGTGATGCTTCTACTGATCCTGATAAACATCGTGACCTATTATTCCACCATGCAGAGGTTATTGTTGACCGTCTCCAGAAACAGCTGCACACTCTCTCTTAGAGTAAAAATTGATGACTTCGGGGTGTAGACCACCACGGGGGCCATCAAGTGGACTTCTGGGAGAGATACTGCACAGGACACGGAAAACATCTAAAGAAGAATAACTGGGGGACTACATATGGTGCCAGTAATCATGACACAATAATATGAGCTGGTGATATTACCTATACAAAAAAAAATAAAAAAAATAATAAAAAAATATTGGTGTGTGAAGTGTAATACCTAGTTAGAAAAACAGAATCAAATTCATCATTATAACCCCCCTCTGCATTACCCTGTTTATTATTTTTCAAGCAAGCACTTTGTTCTAATTCGTCCACTCTCTGGCGTGCTCCTTGTATAAGGGGTTTGGGATACCCTTTTTGTTTAAAACGATCCTCCAGGTTCTCTAGTTGTTGTAGGTATTTTTGTGTGGAAGAACAATTCCTTCGGATTCTTTTCATTTGACCTAATGGAATGTTCTTCTTCCATTATTTAAGATGGCAACTGTTAAAGTCGAGGTATCTGTTTGCATCCACCTCCTTAAAATAGTTGGCAGTATGCGAACAGCCATCCTGAATATAGATATTTAAATCCAGGAACTCACATTTTTTGGGGGGACTGATGCAGCGCTGCCTTTGGATATCTCTGGCTCTGCCATAGCGCTTTTTTTGAGGGGGCGTGTCGGCTGCCCCTTCGTCTGGTGGTCAACACTAGTGTTGCTCGCAAATATTCGCAATGCGCGAATTCGCGAATATTCGCCAATATAGCACTATATATTCGAAATTACGAATATTGTTTTTTTTTTTTTCACAATACACATCACAGTGATCATCCCTCTCTGCTTCCAGCTTGTGTGGTGTAAAGAAGGCTCTAATACTACTGTGTGAGACTGGCGTATGAATTTTCGCATATGGGAAAATTTGCTTATGCACATTTTCATTTATGCAAATTTTCGCATATGCAAAAATATTACGCGAATATTACGAATATGCGAATTTAGCGAATATATGACGAATATTTGTCCATATATACGCGAAATATCGCGAATTCGAATATGGCCTATGCTGCTCAACACTAGTCAACACGCGCTATCTGGCCAGCGAGCCAGGGCCCCGTACAGGAGATCACGGGGCCCCCCAGCAGTCGGACACCCCACAATCTGAAATGTATCCCCTATCCTTGGGATAGGGGATGTTTTTCAACACTGCACTACTCCTTTAATGGCCTCCAAAATGAAGTTCCTCTGATGTATGGGCATCAAGGGATCTTCCACTAAAAAAGATCACACAGCTTCCACTCCTCTGTCATGTGGGATGTTACTATATAATGAAGCAATATCTAGCGTTGCCCACATATAGTCCTCTTCCCGTATGATATCTTTCAATAGGGTTAATAAACGCCCATTTATCTCTGAGGTATGCTGGTAAAGACACCGCACATTTCTGTAACTGATGGTCTATATATTCAGATAAACATCTGGCAACTATCGGACGACCAGGTGTTTTTTTTTTCGGTCTTTATGTACATTAGGTAGAAAATAAAAATAAGGTACATTTGGTTTGGGGTTAAATATATATCATGTTTTTCCCTCTTAAAGGGGTACTACGCACCAAGACATCTTATCCCCTCTCCAAAGGACCCCCGTGATCTCGGTTGCGGCACCCTGTTGTCATCACTGCACAGAGAATACAGGGGCCAGCACATCGGCATAGCCATTGACTGTCCTGGCATGCTGGGAGTTTTGCTACAGCTGGAACTCTTTTTATTAGAAAAATATAAAACTTTTACAAAACACAAATACAATGCTTAATCAGCTGAAACATAAGGATGAAAAAGTAACAAATATAAACTCTTTGTTACAGAATAAAAGGACCTACCTAACCAACCAGCCCAGCTTAACTCAACTACCAAATAATGCCTGATACTACTAATTCTTACCTATTATCCTTCCAAACACACACACATACACACACACATTAATTACCAACAAAACATAAATATAGCTTTCCTTAATTAAGTTTTAACTGAAAACATCCGAATAGGAAACTTATCCCCACATACCATACACAAAATGCATTAAACAAAAATAAATAGGGCTAACTGCCATAAAAATAATAAGGAAATAAATAAAATAATTCCATCTTGGAAATACCATTAATTTTACACACAGACAACAACCAATACTCACAATACATATTAGATCATAACAACGAAAAAAATAAAAAAATAAAATAAAGTAAAAAAAAATAAAAAAAATTATAATAAAAAGAGGGCTTATTGCCATAACTAAAAATAATTCCAACTTGGAAATTTCATTTATTTATTTATTTTTTCCCCTTTCTCCTTTCCCTTCTCTTTAAACTATAGTAACACACACATGCATGGATACATTACCATAAGGGGGAAAAAATAAACACAATAATATCAACTAAAAGCTGGTCCGACTTCCTTTACCCAACAATGAGGTATAACACTATACAAAAATACATAAAACTATTTATACTTATGAAATACATGTAAACAAGAATAAAACCTAAAGAAAAATAACCTACACTATGAACTCTCCCATCACCCACACCACTCCCACTGGACATGGTCAGAGTTCGTGTATCACAGTGTTTTTTTTATTTATTATTATTTTTTTTTTACTGAAACAGTCATTGTCCATAAACTGACCCAAGTCAGACCCAAAGCATCACCCCCTCCCCCCAACAACCCCCACCCAACTTAAAATTAATCCCCCCCCCCACTATTATTAACTAACTCAACAATGTACTAATTCACTACAACCACAGAAATAATATGAAAAACAAAGTAATACAGTACTTCAAACCCCCACCAGGCCCAAGATTGGTTGCCTGCAAGCCCTTTACATTCAAATTACAGAAAACAAAACAAAAAGCTAGAGTGACATGCATAGCCCACCACCAGGAAGAAGGATGGCAATCCTGATAAAACTAAGTTTCAAAATGCTTACCCTATGAACCTTACTTCTAACCCTATCGCTATCCCTTCATAAAACTGACCCTATACTCACCCTAACATCTATATACTGTCCCTAACCAAAATTAAGGTACATCAAAAGAAAACCCTCTCCACAGGAGAGAAGCCCTACTGGTACCAAGACTGCCATACTCCAAAGACCTGATCTTCCCGAGGTCACCAGTGATGTTCCTACATACCTCCACCTCGGAGAGGACTTTCTGTTGGGTCGATACTAAGCACCGTGCATTCCACGTGTAGTACCTAACCACTAAGCTAACTAAGAATAAAGTGCCCCGATCACGGCCACCCAGGTTCCTGAATGCCCCATAAGCCCACTCCGGATAGGAAAGGCCGGCAAGTTGACTCCAGCCGATGGAAGCACCCACCCTGTTGTAAACCCCTATATTAAAGGGACAATGAAGCAGGAAGTGGTCCATGCTTTCCAGCGTGTCCCCGTACTCTTCTCGGGGACATCCCCGGTCATCAGAGTTCCTGTACTTCAGGTTGTCCCTCACATATAGCTTCCCCTGAAAGCAGCGCCAGGCCAAGTCCCAAAACTTCTGGGGGATCCTTTTCATATTTAAAAGATGCAATCCCACCGTCAGATCCCGACCTGGGCAGTCCCTGAGCGCCAGAGGCTTCTGGAAGTGGGTCAACAGAACCCGTTTGTCAAGGAACTGCCTTGACTGGGTCCTGATCTCCCACACTCCCAGACCCCACCGACGTATCGCCTTCAGAGTCGGGGTAGCGTAAGCCGGAAGATATCCATGTGGTGTACGGAGGTCCTTCACTTGCCCTCCTGTCTCCCATTCCTGGAAGAAAGGCCGAAACCATTCCCTGCAGGAGAGTACCCACGGAGGAGCCCTCTCTGACCAGAGGTTTGCAATGTTGGCTTTCAAGAAGGTGTTCGTTAAGAACACCACAGGGTTTACCATAGATAAACCCCCTAGTCTCCTCGTGCGGTACGTAACCTCCCTCTTGACTAGGTTCAACCTGTTCCCCCATAACAGTTGGAAAAACAGGCTGTAGACCCTAGTGTAGTAAGCCTCTGGTAAAATACATACGCTGCCCAGATAGATAAACAAGGGGAGCAGGTACGATTTGATCAGGTGTACCCTTTCCCTGAGGGTCATAGACCAACCCTTCCACTGGTCCACCCTCTGAGTGGCATCCTGGAGCTTACCATCCCAGTTTTTGGTGGGATAATCATCCTGGCCGAATGTGATGCCCAAAACTTTTGCTGAGTCTTGGGGCCCTGGAAGGGTGTCCGGGAGATCAAACGTGGGGTCTCCCCCTCCCAGCCAGAGACTCTCACACTTATCCTGGTTGATCTTAGACCCGGATGCCTCCGAGTAGCGGTCCACTTCCGACATCACCACATCGGCCTCCTCTCTCGAGAAGAGGAAAATGGTGACATCATCAGCGTACGCCACCACTCTCTGGGCGACACCCGGCTCCGCCAGAATCATCCTGACTCCCGCCAATGGTCCGCAACTCACCCTCCTAAGGAAGGGATCGATCGCAAATACATATAAGAGCGGGCTCAAAGGACAACCCTGACGGACTCCAGACCCCACCTCAAAGAGCGGCCAGACCACCCGTTCACCAGCGGGAAACTCTCTGCCCCTGCATACAAGATCTTAAGCCAATTAACAAAAGTACACGGTAGGCCATATCTCAGGAGGACGGACCAGAGGTAGTCATGGTTCACTCGATCAAATGCTTTGGCCTGATCCAAGGAAAAGTAAGTACCCCTTCCAGAGACCCGCACTACTCCGCTCCACTGCCTCCCTGACACTGAGGACAGCACTTAAGGTGCTTCGGCCTGGAACAGAGCAGTGCTGAGCCCCCGAAAGGAGCCGGGGTGCAAACTTCACCAGCCGATTAAACAGTATCTTGGCCAGAAGCTTCCTGTCTGTAGGTGCGAGTAGAAGGATCTGACGACCTCCAGGATCCCTGATCTGGACCGATTCAGAGATCCCGTACTATCAATCAGTCCTGAGACTACTTTACTACTCACTGACATCTTGCAGTTCCTGTAAGGGTCGGGCGAGCGGTACTTCCCGTAATCCCTCTCAAAAACCAAAGATGCTTGCCTATCGTACTGACACCTCATCAGCAAGGACTTCACTCTGGAGATATCCTCTCGGCTACCTCCAGTCGAGACGAGAAGCTCGAGTTTCCTCCTCAGTCCCTGATACAGGCGATACCTGTTTAGGGACCTGAGGCTCGAGAGCTGGCGGAAGAACCCCGCAACCTGCTTCTTGAATATCTCCCACCACTCAGACTTACTACTACAAAAGTCCAGTAAAGGTACCTGACTTTGAAGAAAATCCTCAAAGGACTGTCTTATCTCTGTTTCCTCCAGGAGGGACAAATTCAGCTTCCAATAACCTTTTCCCATCCGGGGGGTCTCTGAAACATTCAGGGAAAACAAAATCATACAGTGGTCGGAGAACTCCACCTCAACCACGGACACTGCGGAAGAGACGGCTTCCTCCTTTAAATAAAACCTGTCTATCCTAGACCTGCTGCTACCTCGATGAAAGGTGAAACCCGCGTGGCCTGAGGGGCTCCGGATGTGGGCATCCTCTAGGCGAGCTTCCCTGACTATATTACTAAGGGCCACACAGTCATAAGCCAGCCGATCATTGGAACCTCTCCTATCTTGGGACCTCGTGACATTATTGAAGTCCCCTCCAAAGATCACTTGCCGGCTAGTAAAAAGAAAGGGTTTAATCCTCATAAAGAGATCCTTACGGCCCCACTTTGTTTGTGGGGTGTAGATGTTAATGAGCCGGAGCTCTTGTCCCTTCATGAAGACATCTAAGATCAGGCACCTCCCCATTTCTAACTCAATGACCCGTCTGCATTCGACCGGAGCGGTAAAAAGGACCGCCACCCCACTATACGGCTCAGCCACAAGAGACCAGTGGGAGGGGCCGCGCCTCCACTCTCTTCTGGCTTTCACCAGAGAGGCTAGATCTGACAACCTGGTCTCCTGTAAAAAGAAAATGTCGGCTTCAACACGGCCGAGAAAATCAAAGGCTGCGAATCTAGCCGTATCAGACTTTATACTGGCACAATTAATAGATGCCAGCGTCAATGGGGTGAGTGCTGCCATCCTGGGTAATTGAGTTAGACGGCCTTACCCATTATTTTTTCTTGCCCTTCTTCTTCACCGCCTCATCCCCTGAAGAAGAAGGAGCATTCTTACTTTCTTTAGATCTCTTTTTTGACTCAGACTGATCCATCTGGCTCCCATCTCCATCTGGCCCTGAGTTAGCCCTGCCCTCCGAGGAAGATGCCTCAACAGGACAGGACCCAGTTCCCCCTGGAGGCTCCAATCCCTCAGGCACCCCATCCTCGCCACCCCCCTCCAATGAGGGGGAGGAGATGGTATCAAGGACAAGGTACCTGTTCGATAGGTCAATCAGAAGGGGGGCAGGTAAGCTTCCTTTTAGGACCTGGCCTTTAGCACCTGAAATAGAGGACTGAGACTTCCCCTTTACAACTTTTTTGCCCTTGTCTTTTTTCGGCCTTTCCCTTTCCTCCTCATCCACACTTTTATAGTGGGAGGAATCAGAAAAGATCAGCCTCTTTGCCTTCCTCTTCGCGAATCCTCCTAATCTCCTCATCCAACACACCATCCCCCAGGGTCTCAGCAACATCTGGGCTAGTGACAGGAGCAGGGCCAGGAGCTACCCCCGCCACCTGAGAACTCTCCAGCTCCCTGCTCCTTCTGCGGTTTTCCTCTCGCCTTAGTTTGGCAGGCCCCTTCTTGCTCTTCATTAACCCTTTTGCTCCTTCACCCATGCCCGTACCCTCCCCAGCCGGGGCAACCCTAAAGCTCTCCCCAGCTGGAGCGGCCACCAAACGGGAAAAGGCGCTGGGGCAACGCTTGAAAGGGTGTCCTAGGACAACACACAGATGACACCGGATCTGCCCACAGGATGCAGCCAAATGACCAGCCCCACCACAAAAAGCGCAAACTTGCACAGTGCAGGCTGCGCTAAAATGGGTAGGACTACCACACCTGTGGCAGACTTTAGGCTGCCCCTGGTAGAAGACTTGGATTCTGTCACGTCCGAGTAAGGCTGCCGATGGGATGTGGGCAACTGTGCTCCCTGAACGCCTAAGTTTGACGGAAAACGTCCAGGCCCCAGACCAGATCCCGTGCTCATCAAGATTTTTCTTGGGCATGTCCGTCACATCCCCATAACGACCGAGCCAGGTCATGATGTCGTAGCAAGACAGCGACTCGTTACGGGTCAAAACGGTCACTCTCTTGGTTTGGTTCTGCCGGGATATCGCTTTTACAGCGAAATCCCGCCAGCCGGGCTCGTTCTTCACCATCTCGTAATTCGACCAGAAAAGTTCAAGACCCTCTGGCCGAACAAAGCTGATGTCGAACTCAGAAGAACCATAGGGGTGAATCAGGGCAAAGATGTCACTCGCCCTGAACTCCATCTGAAGGAGGAGCTCAACCACCCTTGCCCGGGGCGGGCACGCTGTCACGATGCCGGCTGGCAGGTAGTGGATCCTCTGTGCCAGAGAGGGATTGGCGTGGACCGTGCTAGTGGATCGGTTCTAAGTCACTACTGGTTTTCACCAGAGCCCGCCGCAAAGCGGGATGGTCTTGCTGCGGCGGTAGTGACCAGGTCGTATCCACTAGCAACGGCTCAACCTCTCTGACTGCTGAAGATAGGCGCGGTACAAGGGAGTAGACAGAAGCAAGGTCGGACGTAGCAGAAGGTCGGGGCAGGCAGCAAGGATCGTAGTCAGGGGCAACGGCAGGAGGTCTGGAACACAGGCTAGGAACACACAAGGAAACGCTTTCACTGGCACAATGGCAACAAGATCCGGCGAGGGAGTGCAGGGGAAGTGAGGTATAAATAAGGAGTGCACAGGTGAACACACTAATTAGAACCACTGCGCCAATCAGCGGCGAAGTGGCCCTTTAAATCGCAAAGACCCGGCGCGCGCGCGCCCTAGGGAGCGGGGCCGCGCGCGCCGGGACAGGACCGACGGAGAGCGAGTCAGGTACGGGAGCCGGGGTGCGCATCGCGAGCGGGCGCCACCCGCATCGCGAATCGCATCCCGGCTGGAGGCGGTATCGCAGCGCCCCGGGTCAGTGGATCTGACCGGAGCGCTGCAGTGACGAGAGTGTAGCGAGCGCTCCGGGGAGGAGCGGGGACCTGGAGCGCTCGGCGTAACAGTACCCATCCCCTTGGGTCTCCCCCTCTTCTTAGAGCCTGAGAACCTGAGGACCAGACTTTTGTCTAGAATATTGTCCTCAGGTTCCCAGGATCTCTCTTCTGGACCACAACCCTCCCAATCAACTAAAAAAAAAGTTTTCCCTCTGACCTTCTTGGATGCCAGAATCTCTTTGACGGAGAAGATGTCCGAGGAGCCGGAAACAGGAGTGGGGGAAACAAGTTTGGGAGAGAAACGGTTGATGATAAGTGGTTTAAGAAGAGAAACGTGAAAGGCATTAGGGATACGAAGAGAAGGAGGAAGAAGAAGTTTGTAAGAGACAGGATTAATCTGGCACAAAATTTTGAAAGGACCAAGATAGCGTGGTCCCAACTTGTAGCTAGGGACACGGAAGCGGACATATTTAGCGGAGAGCCATACCTTGTCTCCAGGAGAAAAAATGGGAGGAGCTCTTCTTTTCTTATCAGCAAACTTCTTCATGCGTGATGAAGCCTGTAAGAGAGAATTTTGGGTCTCTCTCCATATGGTGGAAAGATCACGAGAAATTTCATCCACAGCGGGCAGACCAGAGGGCAAGGGGGTAGGGAGGGGAGGAAGAGGGTGACGGCCGTACACCACGAAAAATGGGGATTTGGAGGAAGATTCAGAGACTCTGAAGTTATACGAGAATTCGGCCCATGGTAGAAGATCTGCCCAATCATCCTGGCGGGAGGAAACAAAATGTCGTAAATAATCACCCAAGACCTGGTTAATTCTTTCTACTTGTCCATTGGATTGAGGATGATATGCAGAAGAAAAGTTTAATTTAATCTTGAGTTGTTTACAGAGAGCCCTCCAGAATTTTGACACGAATTGGGCGCCTCTATCCGAGACGATCTGCGTGGGCAACCCGTGAAGACGAAAAATGTGTACAAAAAATTGTTTAGCCAACTGAGGCGCTGAAGGAAGACCAGGAAGAGGGATGAAATGTGCCATTTTGGAGAATCGATCAACGACCACCCAAACAACAGTGTTGCCACGGGATGGGGGTAAGTCTGTAATAAAATCCATACCAATCAGAGACCAAGGCTGTTCGGGGACAGGCAGAGGATGAAGAAAACCAGCGGGCTTCTGGCGAGGAGTCTTATCCCGGGCACAGACAGTGCAGGCTCGCACAAAGTCCACGACATCCGTCTCCAGAGTCGGCCACCAATAGAAGCGAGAGATGAGTTGCACAGATTTCTTGATGCCTGCATGACCTGCGAGATGGGAGGAGTGACCCCATTTGAGGATTCCGAGACGTTGGCGTGGAGAGACGAAGGTCTTTCCTGGAGGAGTTTGCCTGATGGAGGCTGGAGAAGTGGAAATCAGGCAGTCAGGAGGAATGATGTGTTGCGGAGAGAGTTCAACTTCCGAAGCATCCGAGGAACGAGAGAGAGCATCGGCCCTAATGTTCTTATCGGCAGGCCGAAAGTGAATTTCAAAATTAAATCGGGCAAAGAACAGAGACCACCTGGCCTGGCGAGGATTCAGCCGTTGGGCAGACTGGAGATAGGAGAGGTTCTTGTGATCGGTGTAAATAATAACTGGAAATCTTGATCCCTCCAGCAGATGCCTCCATTCCTCAAGTGCTAATTTAATGGCTAGAAGCTCTCGATCCCCGATGGAGTAGTTCCTCTCCGCCGGAGAGAAGGTCCTAGAAAAAAACCACAAGTAACAGCATGCCCGGAAGAATTTTTTTGTAGAAGGACCGCTCCAGCTCCTACAGAGGAGGCATCAACCTCCAATAGGAAGGGTTTAGATGGGTCAGGTCTGGAGAGCACGGGAGCCGAAGAAAAGGCAGACTTGAGCCGTTTAAAGGCGTCTTCCGCTTGAGGAGGCCAAGACTTGGGATTGGCATTTTTTTTGGTTAAAGCCACGATAGGAGCCACACCGGTAGAAAAATGTGGAATAAATTGCCTGTAATAATTGGCGAACCCCAAAAAACGTTGGATAGCACGGAGTCCGGAGGGGCGTGGCCAATCTAAGACGGCAGAGAGTTTGTCTGGATCCATTTGTAGTCCCTGGCCAGAGACCAAGTATCCTAGGAAAGGAAGAGATTGGCATTCAAACAGACATTTCTCTATCTTGGCATAAAGTTGATTGTCACGAAGTCTCTGAAGAACCATACGGACATGCTGGCGGTGTTCTTCTAGATTGGCAGAAAAAATCAGGATATCGTCCAGATATACAACAACACAGGAGTATAAGAGATCACGAAAAATTTCATTAACAAAGTCTTGGAAGACGGCAGGGGCGTTGCACAGGCCAAAGGGCATGACCAGATACTCAAAGTGTCCATCTCTAGTGTTAAATGCCGTTTTCCATTCATCCCCCTCTCTGATGCGGATGAGATTATAAGCACCTCTTAAGTCCAGTTTGGTAAAGATGTGGGCACCTTGGAGGCGATCAAAGAGTTCAGAGATGAGGGGTAGGGGGTAGCGGTTCTTTACCGTGATTTTATTAAGACCGCGGTAGTCAATGCAAGGACGTAGAGAGCCATCTTTTTTGGACACAAAGAAAAATCCGGCTCCGGCAGGAGAGGAGGATTTACGGATAAAGCCCTTTTTTAAATTTTCCTGGATGTACTCAGACATAGCAAGAGTCTCTGGGGCGGACAGAGGATAAATTCTGCCCCGGGGTGGAGTAGTGCCCGGGAGGAGGTCAATAGGACAATCATAAGGCCTGTGAGGAGGTAGAGTCTCAGCTTGTTTTTTGCAAAAAACATCCGCAAAGTCCATATAGGCCTTAGGGAGACCGGTTACAGGGGGAACCACAGAGTCACGGCAAGGGGTACTGGGAACCGGTTTTAGGCAGTCCTTGAAACAAGAGGGCCCCCAACTCTTGATCTCCCCAGTGGACCAATCCAGGGTTGGGGAATGGAGTTGAAGCCAGGGTAGTCCAAGGAGAATTTCGGAAGTGCAATTGGGGAGGACCAAAAATTCAATCTTCTCGTGATGAGGTCCGATGCACATTAGAAGGGGCTCCGTGCGGAAACGTATGGTACAGTCCAATCTTTCATTGTTTACACAATTGATGTAGAGGGGTCTGGCGACACTGGTCACCGGGATGTTGAACCTGTTGACGAGAGAGGCCAAAATAAAATTTCCTGCAGATCCGGAATCCAAGAAGGCCATAGTAGAGAAGGAGAAGGCAGAGGCAGATATCCGCACAGGCACAGTAAGACGTGGAGAAGCAGAGTAGACATCAAGGACTGTCTCACCTTTGTGCGGAGTCAGCGTACGTCTTTCCAGGCGGGGAGGACGGATAGGACAATCCTTCAGGAAGTGTTCGGTACTGGCACAGTACAGGCAGAGATTCTCCATGCGGCGTCGTGTCCTCTCTTGAGGTGTCAGGCGAGACCGGTCGACCTGCATAGCCTCCACGGCGGGAGGCACAGGAACGGATTGCAGGGGACCAGAGGAGAGAGGAGCCGGGGAGAAAAAACGCCTCGTGCGAACAAAGTCCATATCCTGGCGGAGCTCCTGACGCCTTTCGGAAAAACGCATGTCAATGCGAGTGGCTAGATGAATGAGTTCATGTAGGTTAGCAGGGATTTCTCGTGCGGCCAGAACATCTTTAATGTTGCTGGATAGGCCTTTTTTAAAGGTCGCGCAGAGGGCCTCATTATTCCAGGATAATTCTGAAGCAAGAGTACGGAATTGTACGGCGTACTCGCCAACGGAAGAATTACCCTGGACCAGGTTCAACAGGGCAGTCTCAGCAGAAGAGGCTCGGGCAGGTTCCTCAAAGACACTTCGAATTTCCGAGAAGAAGGAGTGTATAGAGGCAGTGACGGGGTCATTGCGGTCCCAGAGCGGTGTGGCCCATGACAGAGCTTTTCCAGACAGAAGGCTGACTACGAAAGCCACCTTAGACCTTTCAGTAGGAAACTGGTCCGACATCATCTCCAAGTGCAGGGAACATTGGGAAAGAAAGCCACGGCAGAATTTAGAGTCCCCATCAAATTTATCCGGCAAGGATAGTCGTAGACCAGAAGCGGCCACTCGCTGCGGAGGAGGTGCAGGAGCTGGCGGAGGAGATGATTGCTGAAGCTGTGGTAGTAGCTGCTGTAGCATCACGGTCAGTTGAGACAGCTGTTGGCCTTGTTGCGCTATCTGTTGTGACTGCTGGGCGACCACCGTGGTGAGGTCGGCGACAACTGGCAGAGGAACTTCAGCGGGATCCATGGCCGGATCTACTGTCACGATGCCGGCTGGCAGGTAGTGGATCCTCTGTGCCAGAGAGGGATTGGCGTGGACCGTGCTAGTGGATCGGTTCTAAGTCACTACTGGTTTTCACCAGAGCCCGCCGCAAAGCGGGATGGTCTTGCTGCGGCGGTAGTGACCAGGTCTTATCCACTAGCAACGGCTCAACCTCTCTGACTGCTGAAGATAGGCGCGGTACAAGGGAGTAGACAGAAGCAAGGTCGGACGTAGCAGAAGGTCGGGGCAGGCAGCAAGGATCGTAGTCAGGGGCAACGGCAGGAGGTCTGGAACACAGGCTAGGAACACACAAGGAAACGCTTTCACTGGCACAATGGCAACAAGATCCGGCGAGGGAGTGCAGGGGAAGTGAGGTATAAATAAGGAGTGCACAGGTGAACACACTAATTAGAACCACTGCGCCAATCAGCGGCGAAGTGGCCCTTTAAATCGCAAAGACCCGGCGCGCGCGCGCCCTAGGGAGCGGGGCCGCGCGCGCCGGGACAAGACCGACGGAGAGCGAGTCAGGTACGGGAGCCGGGGTGCGCATCGCGAGCGGGCGCCACCCGCATCGCGAATCGCATCCCGGCTGGAGGCGGTATCGCAGCGCCCCGGGTCAGTGGATCTGACCGGAGCGCTGCAGTGACGAGAGTGTAGCGAGCGCTCCGGGGAGGAGCGGGGACCCGGAGCGCTCGGCGTAACACACGCATCTTTACCCCTCCAAATCAGACGGGCCACATTCCTACGGTTACTATCCTGCCCGGGAGTCGGGAGGGACCACATCACCTCCCCATTCTGTTCTTGGAAGGCACCCAGACCATGCCTCTCTATCCAAAAAGACAGGTCAACCGAACCCCTCCCTTCTACCTCAATTGACCTATCACCCTTACGCAGAGCCTCCAGGAGGCGCCGCTGCAAGTGACCCCCAGAACCAGATGGAGACGGAGACCCTCTTGATTCCCCGGCAGCGACGCTGGCATAGCTTCTAGCAGTCGCCACCAGGGGGGCAGCCGAACCAGCCCCTACTTCCTCAGTACTCTTTACTGATCCAGTGACATCCCTTTGCCTGCCTCCAGCACTCTTCTCTTGCACACCGATAGCATCCCTCTCTTGTACACCTCTAGCACCCCTCTCTCGCACACCGCTAGCATCCCTTTCTTGCACACCGCTAGCACCCCTCTCTCGCACACCGCTAGCACCCCTCTCTTGCACACCGCTAGCACCCCTCTCTTGCACACCGCTAGCACCCCTCTCTTGCACACCGCTAGCACCCCTCTCTTGCACACCGCTAGCACCCCTCTCTAGTACACCTCTAATGCCCCACTCTTGCACACTGCTAACATTTTCATGCAACATACCATCACCAAAATTTTCACTCTCTTTTGCACTCTTCCCTTTCACACTATTATCCTGGCTAAACTTTCCTGAGCTGGCCGGGTTATTTGCGTATGCCACGGGGGTTTGTGCTGCTGGTCCCGCCCCCGATGACCGCTTTTTCGGTTCTGGCGATGTTACTTCCAGTTCCAGTGATGACACTTCCTTCAACGCCGATGATGTTCCCAGTGAGAACTGCTTCACACTGGGTGGGATCTGTCCCTCCGGACGCACCCCCACCCCTCCTACAGCAGCCGACGTGGAGGGATTCCCCACAGCGTCAGTGCAACCTTCAGGAGCCACCTTACCCGACCGCCCGGGCTTTTCTACCAATCCAGACGCATGGACACTCCCCCCCCCTCACAGAGGAGTGCCCTGCTATGCCCAGATCGCTCGGGGGACCGCCCCCCGAGCAGACAGCAACATCACCAAGCTCCGGCACTAGGACACGCCCCCTGCCCACCTGGGGTGGTCCTGCAGCATCGGAGTCGCCCACCTTAAGCCTGTCCTGCCCTTCCCTACCGACTGGACAGGCGGCTCCTTGGCGTCTGCAGCCATCTTAGAAACCTTATCCACCATGTACCCCCCATTCTGGCCCCGCTTTACAGCAAAAGCGGGGTCGGGCAGACTGGGGGGCCCACCAGCCTGAACCACCTTTTCAGATGGCCCAGACTGCTGGAGAGAAGAATAAACAAGTCTGGTGACCTCTCCTTTTTTCCTTTTATTTCTCCTCTTCCTCTTGCCCTTCACCTCAGTATCTGGGCCTAAGTCATTTCCAAATGAGAAGTTCTCAAAATGGGTAGGTGACTCTTGGAGCACAATCGCCTTCAGCAATCCACCACCAATTAACCCATTGCTGCTGCCGCTGTCGTCACTGCTGTCATCTGACGTTACAGGCAGGGCTACCTGAGCAGGATTTATGTATGAACTCTGGGTTGTGTCCTCCTCCTCTATTTCACTCTCCTCTGCACCACCATCTTGCTTCTCTTTAGCACCTTCCTCAGCACTGTCCTCTCTTTCTCCACCACCATCTTCCTCCACACTGTCCTCCTCAGCACTGTTCTCTCTTTCTCCTCCACCATCCACCTCCACACCATCCTCCTCTGCACTGCTTTCGCTGTGACTGACCTCCTCCTCTCTTTCTGGGTTCTGCTGGCCTCTGAACCGACTTTCATTGCAGAGTTTTTCTCTGAAGATACCAGCCCCTTCCATGATCTCCATCCTCACCCTTTCTACCTCCTCAACCTCTTTTTTCAGGGTGCGCACTTTAGCCGAATACACTGGCCTTCGATTTTTTGAGGTGTAATCAGCCTGGTAACGGGCAAATTTTAAGTCCTCTCTTAGCCCACGAAGCATTTTGCCAAGACACTCATACTCCGCCATTTTTGCTTGGATTCGGGACCCAAAAGTGGCCAAAGACTCCCTGGGACCCAATGCCCCCCATTGCTGGGGTTCAGAGGTACCTTGCCTCTCCATGTTTCTCCTCAACTCCTCACCTTCATGCAGGTCTTTACCTGCAGCCTTGCTTGTAGCCTTCCTTGCAGCCTTGCGGCTTCCAGATATGGACGGTGGAGTTGGTTCTGCATTTCTGCGGATCCTGGAGGATCTCCGTACCCCATCCTGGGAGTTGGCCGTTGCAATGTCACCTCCACCTCCCGCCGGCCTGGTAAGGGAGATGGGGACGTTGGGGTTCATGCAGGGAAACCCTTCCCCGAAGGCTGCCACAAACCTGGGGGGGGGGGGGGGGGGGAGGGCTGGTGAAAATCCTGCTGCTCTCTGGTTCTCTGGTTCTCCTGGAGCTGACGATCACACAACCACACCCTGAACAGGAAGTAGTGCAACAGCTGGAGACACCCTATTTGGAAAGCACTGCTGTAGGGTAATTTGGTGGTGGATGCAAATCCCTAATTTAGGCCTCAAATGCACATGGTGCTCTTTCACTTTGGAGCCCTCTCATATTTCAAGGCAACAGTTTTTGGTTACAAATTTTTTTTCTCTTCTTTTACCCCTTAAGAAAAGGTAAATTTTGGGTCTACACCAGCATGTTAGTGTAAACAGAGTGTACCATATACATTTGAGGCCTAAATTGGTGATTTGCACAGGGGTGGCTGGTAGTTACAGCAGTTCTGACATAAACATAAAAAACACCCATATGTGACCCCCATTTAGAAAACTACACCCCTCACGTAAAGTAACAAGGGGTATAGTGAGCCTTAACATCCCACAGGTGTTTGACAAATTTTTGTTAAAGTTGGAGGTGAAAATAAAAAAATGTATATTTTTTTCCCTAAAATGCTATTGTTACCCCAATTTTATCATTTTCACAAGGGGTAATAGGAAAAAAAGCCCAGCAAAATTTGTAACCCCATCTCTTCTGAGTCAGAAAATACCCCACATGTGGGTGTAAAGTGCTCTGCGGGTGAACTACAGGGCTCAGAAGAGAAGGAGCACCATTGGGCTTTTGGAGAGAGAATCTGGCTGAAATTGAAGGCCATGTGCGTTTAGGCCTCCATGGTGCCAGAACAGTGAACCCCCCCCCCCACACACACACACACACACACACACATGTGACCCCATTTTGGAAACTACACCCCTAATAAGAAGTGCAGTGAGCATTTACATCTCACAGGTGTCTGATAGATTTTTTTGAGCAGTGGTCTGCCAAAAGAAAAATGAAAATTTTTCATTTGCACAGCCCACTGTTCCAAAGATCTGTCAAATGCCAGTGGGGTTTAACCCCTTAAGGAACCAGCCCATTTTCACCTTAAGGACCCAGCCATTTTTGCACATCTGACCATTGTCATTTTAAGCATTAATAACTCTGGGATACTTTTACTTTTCATTCTGATTCTGACATTGTTTTTTCGTGACATATTCTACTTCATGTTAGTGGTAAATTTTTGTCGAGGCTTGCATCATTTCTTGGTGAAAAATTCCAAAATTTGATGAAAAAATTGAAAATTTAGCATTTTTCTAACTTTGAAGCTCTCTGCTTGTAACAAAAACAGACATTCCAAATAAATAATATATTGATTCACAGATACAATATGTCTACTTTATATTTTCATCATAAAGTTGACAGGTTTTAACTTTTAGAAGATATCAGAGGGCTTCAAAGTTCAGCAGCACTTTTCCAATTTTTCACAACATTTTCTAAATTGGAATTTTTCAGGGACCAGTTCAGTTTTGAAGTGGATTTGAAGGGCCTTCATATTAGAAATACCCCACAAATGACCACATTATAAAAACTGCACCCCTCAAAGTATCCAAAATGACATTTGGGTAAGTGTGTTAACCCTTTAGGTGTTTCACAGGAATAGCAGCAAAGTGAAGGAGGAAATTCAAAATCTCCATTTTTTACACTCGCATGTTCTTGTAGACCCAGTTTTTGAATTTTTACAAGGGGTAATAGGAGAAAAAGCCCCCCAAAATTTGTAACCCAATTTCTCTAGAGTAAGGAAATACCTCATATGTGTATGTAAAGTGTTCGGCTGGTGCAGTAGAGGGCTCAGAAGGGAAGGAGCAACAATGGGATTTTGGAGAGTGAATTTTTGCTGAAATGGTTTTTGGGGGGCATGTCACATTTTGGAAGCCCCTATGGTGCCAGAAGAGCAGAAAACCCCCACATGGCATACCATTTTGGAAACTACACCCCTCAAGCCACGTACCAAGGGGTCCAGTGAGCCTTAACACCCCACAGGTCTTTTACGACTTTTCGTTAAATTTGGATGTGTAAATGAAAAAAAAAAAAAAAAAAGTTTCACTTCCAGGCAGTGGAAGAGAGGTGGTTGTGGTTGTGATAAATATAAAGCAAATACACTATGTTGAGCTAGCGATTGTTTGTCTGTATACAAGAGTGTGAAGCATACAAGTGAGTGAGTATAAAAGTGAGGGGACTTAAAATTAAGGGACTTTAAATTCAGGAAGTTTAACCCCTTAAGGACCAAGGGCGTACAGGTACGCCCTTGGTCCTGCTCTCCTGATATAACGCGGGGTTACACAGTAACCCCGCGTCATATCATGGCGGGCCCGGCGTCATAGTGAAGCCGGGACCCGCCTCTAATAGCGCGCAGCGCCGATCGCGGCGCCGCGCGCTATTAACCCTTTAGCCGCGCGCTCAAAGCTGAGCCGCGCGGCTAAAAGTGAAAGTGAAAGTTCCCGGCTAGCTCAGTCGGGCTGTTCGGGATAGCCGCGGCTAATCGCGGCATCCCGAACAGCTGACAGGACAGCGGGAGGGCCCCTACCTGCCTCCTCGCTGTCCGATCGCCGAATGACTGCTCAGTGCCTGAGATCCAGGCATGAGCAGTCATGCGGCAGAATCGTTGATCACTGGTTTCTTATTAGAAACCAGTGATCAATTATGAAGATCAGTGTGTGCAGTGTTATAGGTCCCTATGGGACCTATAACACTGCAAAAAAAAAGTGAAAAAAAAAAGTGAATAAAGATCATTTAACTCCTCCCCTATTAAAAGTTTGAATCACCCCCCTTTTCCAATAAAAAAAAAAACACAGTGTAAATAAAAATAAAAATAAACATATGTGGTATCACCGCGTGCGGAAATGTCCGAATTATAAAAATATATCATTAATTAAACCGCTCGGTCAATGGCGTGCGCGCAAAAAAATTCCAAAGTCCAAAATAGTGCATTTTTGGTCACTTTTTATATCATTTAAAAATGAATAAAAAGTGATCAATAAGTCCTATCAATGCAAAAATGGTACCGTTAAAAACTTCAGATCACGGCGCAAAAAATGAGCCCTCATACCGCCCCATATACGGAAAAATAAAAAAGTTATAGGGGTCAGAAGATGACAATTTTAAACGTATTAATTTTCCTGCATGTAGTTATGATTTTTTCCAGAAGTCCGACAAAATCAAACCTATATAAGTAGGGTATCATTTTAATCGTATGGACCTACAGAATACAAATCAGGTCTCATTTTTACCGAAAAATGTACTACGTAGAAACGGAAGCCCCCAAAAGTTACAAAACAGCGTTTTTTTTTCAATTTTGTTGCACAATGATTTTTTTTCCCGCTTCACCATAGATTTTTGGGCAAAATGACTGACGTCATTACAAAGTAGAATTGGTGGCGCAAAAAATAAGCCATCATATGGATTTTTAGGTGTAAATTTGAAAGAGTTATGATTTTTTAAAGGCAAGGAGCAAAAAACGAAAATGCAAAAACGGAAAAACCTCCGGTCCTTAAGGGGTTAAATTGAAATATTTGATTTTTTTTTCTTTTCTGTTAATTTTTGCAATCCCCAAATCTAGTATGACCTCCATGTTGGAAAAGGCAGTCCAGTGTGCATCTTGCGCAATGTATGCAATCCTTGAACAACAGTTTGAGGGTGCATATTGTTGTGCGAGATGTGTGCGAGTTGCTCATTTAGAAGCCCAGATCCTGGATCTAGAGGAGCAACTGGCAACACTGAGATGCATTGACAACCCGCAGAGTAGTCTCCTGCTCACTGAGCAGGTACTCTCTGGGGTCGAGGTGGGGATGGATAGTGGGACGGAGGGGCAGGACAGTCAGGCAGTTAGCTGGGTTACAGTTAGAAAACGGGGTAGAGGGAAAAGTGTCAGGGAGGCTAGTCCTGAACTGGCACACCCCAACAAGTTTGCCCAGTTGGCAGATGAGGGGGATGTCATTTCAGAGCTAGCGGTACTGCAGCAGGACTCTGCCTCTGACCGCCAGGGGGGTGTCTGCTCCAGTAAGGAGGGAGGGAGGAGAGCAGGGCAGGCCAGACAGGTACTGGTAGTGGGGGACTCAATTATTAGGGGGACAGACAGGGTGATCTGTCACAAAGACCGGGATAGCCGAACAGTGTGTTGTCTTCCTGGCGCTCGAGTTCGGCACATCGCGGATCGGGTTGACAGGTTGCTGGGTGGGGCTGGAGAAGACCCAGCAGTCATGGTACATATTGGCACCAATGACAAAGTAAGAGGTAGATGGAGTGTCCTTAAAAATGATTTCAGGGACTTAGGCTGCAAGCTTAAGGCAAGGACCTCCAAGGTAGTATTTTCTGAAATATTACCTGTACCACGAGCCGTACCAGAGAGGCTGCGGGAGATAAGGGAGGTAAACAAGTGGCTCAGAAGCTGGTGTAGGAAGGAGGGGTTTGGGTTCATGGAGAACTGGGCAGACTTCGACTTTAAAGGAAACAGATTTCTGACTATAGCTAAAGACCATTATCTGTCCCAAATGGTGCAGGGCCTGACCAGAGGGGGCGCCCTACTAGACTTAATATTTACCAACATACTGAAACTGGCAGAGTAATTAATGTGCAAGTAGATGGACACCGAGGAAATAGTGATCATAATGTAATACATTATAACTTGTTCTTCAATAAGGGAATCTCTCGAGGGGCCACAAAAACAATGAACTTTCGAAAAGCAAAGTTCGATCAACTCAGAGAAGCCCATAACAATATAAAATGGGATAATGTCCTCAAAAATAACAATACTGACACTAAATGGGAGACTTTTAAAAATATCTTAAATTTTCACTGTAAGATGTATATACTTTATAGGAATAAAAGGGTCAGAAATAAAAGTAAACCAATATGGATGAATAAAAATGTTAAGGGGGCAATAAATGACTAAAATAAAGCATTTCAGTTACTAAAACAGGACAGCAGTGAAGAAGCATTAAAAAGCTATAGAGAAAAATGTGAAATATGTAAAAAACAGATAAAAGCCGCAAAAATAGAGACAGAAAGACTCATTGCCAAAGAGAGTATGACTAACACCAAAATGTTCTTTAATTATATAAATAGCAAAAAGGTCAAAAATGAAAGTGTTGGCCCTTTAAAAAATGATGAGGAAGAAATTATAAACGGGGATCAGGAAAAAGCAAATATACTAAAATTCTTCTCCAATGTATTCACTGAGGAAAATGAAATGCCAGGTGAAATACAGTGTGATAAGGTAAGCTCCCCAGTACAGGTCACCTGTCTAACCCAGGAAGAAGTACAGTGCCACCTACAAAAAATCAAAATAGACAAATCACCAGGTCCAGATGGCATTCACCCCCATGTTCTAAAGGAATTAAGTAATGTAATAGACAGACGCGGAGGTGTTGAGGGGCATGTGTGGAACTCCGCTACTCCTTGCTGGGATTTGAATAGACTGGCCCAGACCCTTTCTTGTGGATGGAGAGTGGAGCTGAGTAAAACGATCAGACTTTACATGTGATGAATATCTAACAGTGCAGAAGCCGGTGAAACCATTGATTAATACCCCGGCAATATTCTGAACAGAAGCAGCCTCTTGCACTGGCCCCATGTGGAATGGACAATATTGGATGCCTGACTCTCTGCCTGGTCACTCCTCCTAGCGATTTGGAGAAACCGGGACTCATGGACTAAATTGAACAACTTGGTCTTAGCAGAATTCCTCTCTCATGAAATTGGACCCCTCCCTGGACCCAATAAGATCAGTGACTCTGGGGGGTGATTGCACTGTCTACCAGGGGGAGCGTGAATACGCTAATGATTCCGTAGTTGCATATTAGTATGCTATATTTGGTGGTGGATATTTCTGGATCAGGGTGTGATACCCTAGGTTTTAAGCGCTCCCCAGAGCCATATGGGACTGTGAATTCTTACTTTTGTATGCTGTAAATAACGGGATTTAAATTCTCGAGTGGGAGGGGCCTATGGTGTATAAAGTTGCTAAGTTGGTCCGTGATATCCCCGTAGTGATACATACACCCCACAAATATAAAGTGAAGAGAAATAGTGGGTGAAATGGCCCCTAAGGTGAACCCCAGAAGATCAGGGGGTAGCTCGCCACAAAAAGATAAGGGGGCTATGGGTAAATTGGATAAAATATGGAAGTCTCCAGCTGTGGGTATAAAAACTAGAACCCAGAAGGATCTCTCCCCTAGTAAAACAGGCTCTAGGTACTCGGTCTTGGCGGTGGAAGAAACTGAGGAAGGGCAGTCTGTGCCCCCTGTGGGAACACAGATGTTGGAGGAGATCTTGGGAGGGGTGAAAAAATCTAATTGTGCAATTGAGGAGATAAATAAACAATTAGGTGTGGTATCTACCGAGGTATCTCTGATAAGACACGATATGACTAAAATGAGAGATAGGATTTCCAGACTGGAGGAAGAAGCCCCTAAAACAGAAAATAGGATTAAGGTTTTGGAGGAGGAGGTTAATGACTTGAAAAAGGAGAGGACATCTGTTAAAGATAAGCTCACTGACCTTGAGGATAGATCCAGACGTTGTAATATAAGGATGGTGGGGTTTCCTGATGGGATGGTGGGGTTTCCTGAGGGGGTGGAGGGGGGGGGGGACTCTGCCATACAGTTTCTTAGTAGGTGGTTGAAGGAGGGGATAGGGGAAGGGCATCTTACTCCAATGTTTGGGATTGAACGAGCTCATCAGTGCCAAGGCGTATTCCCCCTCCGGGGGGTCCCCCTAGGACAATCCTAATTAAGTTATATACCTCCCAGGACAGGGATACTATCCTTAGGAGGGCAAGAGAGATGAGGGACCTACAGTATAATGGACAGAATATTTTTCTATATCCGGATTTCTCTTGGGAGACCCAGAGGAAAAGGGCATCCTTTCGGGAGATAAAAAGGCGGCTAAAGAACGCAGGGGTGCCCTTCTCTCTGCTGTTTCCAACGAGACTCCGGGTTGAGCATAAGGGAAAGGTAACAATATTTGGAACCCCACAAGAAGTCTCAGATTGGATGGATAAATAAGGCATCTAATATAAGGCACTACTGTGGCATTAGGGGTTGGAAGTATTAGTTGAGTAATAATGTTACGTCTCGGGGGGGAGGGGGGAGGGGTTGGGGGGTTCTCTGGGGTGTCACTAGGATAGGAGTGCATAGTAGAAGTACGGTGCATTATGGGGAGAGGGGGGGTGCGGGGGGGGGGAAGGATAAGGGAAAGGAGGGAGGGATGGCACGGGATGATCAAAAGAGTGTTTTTTTTTTTTTTCTCTCTCTCTCTTCTTCTTCTCTCTTTTCTTTTTTCTCTTAGGCAAATATATCTATGCTTAAATTATTAGCCTGGAACATACGAGGTATGTCAGATAGAATTAAAAAGTGTGCAGTCTTCGATTATATTCGGAGGTGCCTTCCTGCGATCATATGTTTAGTTGAGACCCATAGGTCAAGAGATGAGCAGATACTTCCAAGGAAGTGGGCCAAAGAAGAATACCACTCCAGACTCTCTTCCTACTCCATGGGAGTATCAGTATATGTTCACAGGAGGGTACCATTCGAGACTAAGAATGCAAAGGTAGATAAGTATGGTCGATATGTATTTCTTTATGGAATATGGGAAGATAGGGCAGTCATCTTGGCTTTTGTTTATATTCCTCCATCTTTTAGAGTGGATGTTCTGAGGGACCTCGTGAGCTATAGCGAAAGTAAGACACATTCGGCATTATGGATAGTTGGAGATTTGAACAATGTAATAGACCCTAGTATGGACAGATACAAATTAGGTAGGAATGTAGGGGGGAACGAAACAGCATTGGCGAGATACTGTGGAGAGATGAATTGGGTTGATGGGTGGCGGAAACTAAACCCAGGAGTAAGACAGTACTCATGTTTTAGTACCTCATATAACACCGCTTCCCGAATTGACTTATGCCTGTGTGATAAGAATGCAATGACCTGGACCAGCAGGGTGTAGTATAAAGCTAAAACCCTATCGGACCATTGCCCAGTGGTGGTGGAAATTGGAGGTAAGGTAATGGGTGGGAAAAGGTTGGGCTTTCGGCTCAACCCCCACTGGATTGAATTAGTGGGCGACCAGGACTGGTTTAGACAGGAAATAGAGGCATTCTGGGAGATTAATCATAAGTCCGCAAACCCTCAGGTGGTATGGGATACTATGAAGGCATACTTGAGGGGTCTATATATAGGGCGAATCAATAAAAAAAAAAAAGGAATTCTCACAGGAAGAATCAGTACTGAATAGTAAAGTGGCAACATTAGAAGCAGGGATAGAAGAGGATAGTGGGGGGAACAGCTGTTAGAACTGAAGGCAGCTCAAGAGGAATATAAAGAATATCTACTTAAAAAGGCACAAAATAAACTATTCTTCAGTGGGCAATTTAATTTCTTTGAGAAAGGGAAACCAAATAAGACACTGTCAAGATTACTTAAAAATCAAGGCGACGAACGTGGTATTATGGCTCTGAGGAGGGAGGATGACAGCATAACCACAGATAGAGAAGAAATAGCCCAAATGGTTGGCTCTTTTTTCTCCAATCTCTATATGGGCAGCTATATTAATAGGGCGGAGGTAGCGGAATTCTTGAGGGGAATTAATATTCCGAGTTTGACAGAGGATGTCAGGGACTCCCTGGATGACCCAATCTCCCTCCAGGAATTGGAGGAGGCATTGGCATCAATCCAAGGGAATACATCCCCTGGGTCTGACGGCATTCCTTTCTAGATATATAGAATATACTCAATCCTGCTGCTTCCAAAACTGCTGGGTATCATTAATGAATCCTGGAGGGGGGGGGGGGTTCTCCCTAAATCTATGTGTGAGGCTAATATTAGACTCATTAGGAAAAAAGATAAGGATCCCTTGGATTTGGGCTCATATCTCCTTGCTTAATACAGATATAAAGATAATAGCGAAAGCACTGGCAAGGAGATTGGATAAAGTAGTGGAGGTAGTGGTGGGCGGTGACCAGGGAGGGTTTAGGTCAGGAAGAACGGTTCATGACAATATCCACCAGGTGTATGAAGCAATCCAGAGTGGATCCCGTGGCCCCCGCTCCATTCTGTCATTGGATGCTACTAAAGCTTTTGACAGGGTGGAGTGGGAATACCTCTGGGAAGTTTTGAAAAGGGTTAGGGTGGGCCCGAGGTTTTTGAGTTATATTCAGCTACTATACACTAACCCCGAGGCGAGTGTGGTGGTAGATGGAACCCCCTCCTACCCATTCAAACTAAGTAGAGGAACAAGGCAGGGCTGCCCCCTCTCACCCTTTTTATTTTTAATTTATATTGAACCCTTAGCGGCTTGGATAAGAGATAATGATGTTTATGAGGGATTTGGAGTAAATGGAGAGAAGAGTAAGATCTTGTTATTTGTAGATGATATCCTCCTTTTTGTAACTAACCCACAAGAAAAAATACATCGTATCATTAAGATGTTCGAGGCATTTGCCCCTCTATCTGGGTTGGACATAAATTGGAGTAAATCTACTATGCTCCCCCTGGATGAAGATATGGGGGAGACGGTGGGAAGACTATCCGTGTTAAAAAAAAATGAATGTCTCCATTATCTGGGAGTAAAAATAGCAGCCACGAATGATAGGTTTGTGATTAACAATATACTGCCCCTTTTGAATAGTTTAGCGAAGAGAGTAGAAGTATGGATTAAAATGCCCTTCTCTATGTCAGAAAGGATGGCGATAATAAAAATGGTGGTCCTCCCACAGATCCTTTTTTTTCTTGCTACCTCGCCAGTGTGGATCGGCAAATGCTGGTTCCGGAAGATAGAAGTGATACTGGGTAGATTGTTATGGGGAAGAAAAAGGGTTCGTCTGAAGTACAGATATTTTATGGCCCCTGGAGATAGGGGGGGATTGGATATGCCCAATTTCTTTGTTTATTACATGGCCGCGCAGTTGGTACGAATCGTGAATTGGAGAAATTTTAGATATCTGGAGAAGATTGTAGTAGATAAGGAGAAAGTGAACATATATGAGGTGTTGGAATGAGATGATTATGAGGAGAGTGGGTCAAATAACACGATGTTATTGTATAAATATAGGAAAGTATGGGAAAGATTAAAGGGAGAATTACATGTAGGAAATAGTTTTGGGTTCACACCCCTATGGGGTAACAATAAATTTAAAGAATTGGTGAAGTGTGAGTCAACTTTTTGGGATAGTAAGGGTATAAAACGACTGGAACAATTATTTGATAAAGGACAACTCTTTTCATTTGAGCACATAAAAAGGGGGTATGATATTAGTGATAACGATTGGCTGTACTATTGGCAAGTTAGTCATGCAGTCCATAACACGATAGATAAGGAGATATATGTAGCACAGAAACACAATTTCATAGAAGCACTAACTCAAATAGAGCACTTTAAAAAAAAAAAGGAATATCAATTTTGTATAAGAAATTAAATAAGATTATTGGAGTAAGGGGGATCGACAGAATTAAAGACAAATGGTCCGGAATAGTGGGTACTGTGTCTGAGGAAGATTGGGACATTATGGCCCAAAATATAAGCAAGGTTTCTCGTAATATGGAACATAAAATTACACAATTGAAGATATTACACAAGACCCACTATTCCGCGCTTCATTTACATAGGATAGGGGTGAGAATCACTTCACAGTGTGTTAAATGTGGTTTGGAAGAGGCGGACTATTTACATAGTTTTTGGTCGTGTGAGAAGATATCTGTTTTCTGGGAATCTGTAATAAAAGAGGTAGAAAGTAAAATCCCTGTGAAGGTACCTCGTACGATAGAGTTTATACTGCTGGGAGCTATTGGTAAGATGGGCAAATTTGATTAGACATACTCTTGGATGTAAACAAGTATGGATTTGGCTTCTATGGCTTTTGCTTTCCTTCCGATTGGTGATGTTGTTTTATCGGATTTGTACAATGTATTTTTGTAATTGTTTAATATTAAAATAAAAAAAATATAAAAAAAAAGTAATGTAATAGACAGACCCCAATTTTTAATATTCAGGGACTCTATAGTGACAGGGACTGTTCCCCAGGACTGGCGCATGGCAAATGTGGTGCCAATATTTAAGAAGGGGTCAAAAGGTGACCCCGGGAATTATAGACCTGTTAGTTTAACCTCGGTAAATTGTTTGAGGGTTTCCTAAGAGATGCTATTTTGGAATATCTTGATAAAAATAAATGTATGACCCTGTATCAGCATGGCTTTATGAGGGATTGATCCTGTCAAACTAACCTGATCAGCTTTTATGAGGAGGTGAGCACAAGACTGGACCAGGGGCAATCGCTGGATGTCGTATATCTGGATTTTTCCAAAGCATTTGATACGGTTCCACATAAAAGGTTGGTGCATAAAATGAGAAGGTTTGGGCTGGGTGAGAATGTGCGCAAGTGGGTAAGTAACTGGCTCAATGATAGGAAACAGAGGGTGTTTATTAATGGTACTTATTCTGATTGGGTGACTGTTACTAGTGGGGTACCACAGGGGTCCGTCTTGGGTCCTGTCCTATTTAATATATTCATGAATGACCTTGCAGAGGGGTTGAATAGTAAAGTAGCAATCTTTGCAGATGACACCAAACTCTGTAAAGTGGTAAACACTATAGAGGACAGTGCACTGTTACAAATGGATCTGGATAGGTTGGAGGTTTGGGCTGGGAAGTGGCAGATGAGGTTCAACACTGATAAATGTAAGGTAATGCAAAAATCCGAGCTGGGATTATGTATTAAATGGAAGAACACTTAGGACGACTGACATGGAAAAGGACTTAGGAGCCTTAGGTAACAGTAAACTTAGCTGTAGTGACCAGTGTCGGGCAGCTGCTGCCAAGGCTAATAAAATCATGGGGTACATCAATAGGGGCATAGATGCCGACGACAAGGAAATAATGCTACCGCTGTACAAATCACTAGTCAGTCCTCACATAGAGTACTGTGTACAGTACTGAGCACCAGTGTACAAGAAAGATATAGTGGAGCTGGAGAGGGTTCAAATCCCACTAAGGACAACAATAAATAAAGACATTATTATTATTATTATTATTATAATAACGTCAGCAGAGAGCACTGTGCTCGTGATGTCATCAGAGAGCATTCCAAAAAGAAAATAATTTCCTCTGTAGTATTCAGCAGCTAATAAGTACAGGAAAGATTACGATTTTTTAATAGAAGTAATTTACAAATCTGTTTAACTTTCCGGAGCCAGTTGATTTAAAAGAAAAAAAAGGTTTTCACCGGAGTACCCCTTTAACCCCTTCATGACCCAGCCCATTTTCACCTTCAGGTCCTGGGCATTTTTTGAAAATCTGACCACTGTCACTTTAAACATTAATAACTCTGGAAGGCTTTTACTTATCATTCTGATTCCGAGAACTGCTGTAACAATCAGCCACCCCTGTGCAAATCGCCTCAAATGTACATGGTGCACTCTCCCTTCTGAGCCTTGTTGTGCGCCCCCAGAGCACTTTGCGCCCACATATGGGGTATCTCCATACTCGGGAGAAATTGCATTACAAATTTAGAGGATCTTTTTTCCCCTTTTACCTCTTGTGAAAATGAAAAGTATAGGGCAACACCAGCATGTCAGAGTAAAAAAAATATTTTTTTACACTAACATGCTGGTGTAGACCCCAACTTCACCTTTTCATAAGGGGTTAAAGAAGAAAAAGCCCCCCAAAATTTGTAAGGCAATTTCTCCCGAGTACGGCAATACCCCATATGTGTCCCAAAACTGTTGCCCTGAAATACAACAGGGCTCCAAAGTGAGAGAGCGCCATGCGCATTTGAGGCCTGAATTAGGGATTTGCATAGGGGTGGACATAGGGGTATTCTATGCCAATGATTCCCAAACAGGGTGCCTCCAGCTGTTGCAAAACTCCCAGCATGCCTGGACAGTCAATGGCTGTCCGGCAATACTGGGAGTTATTATTTTGCAACAGCTGGAGGCTCCGTTTTGGAAACAGTAGCGTACCAGACGTTTTTCATTTTTTTGGGGGCTGTGTAGGGATAATGTGTATATGTAGTGTTTTTTACTTTTTATTTTAGGTTAGTGTTAGTGTAGTGTTTTTAGGGTACAGTCACATGGGCAGAGGTTCACAGCAAGTTTGCCGCTGGGAGTTTGAGCTGCAGCGCAAATTTTGCGCCATCTCAAACTTGCAGCACTCACTGTAAACCTCCGCCCATGTGAGTGTACCCTGTACATTCACATTGGGGGGAGGGGGCAAACATCCAGCTGTTGCAAACTCCGAGCATGCCCTTTGGCTGTCCGTGCATGCTGGGAGTTGTAGTTTTGCAACAGCTGGAGGCACACTGGTTTGGAAACACTAAGTTAAGTAATAAACTTTCAAGTGTTTTGCAACCAAACTTAGCGTTTCCAAACCAGTGTGCCTCCAGCTGTTGAAAAACTACAACTCCCAGCATGCATGGTCTGTCAGTGCATGCTGGGAGTTATAGTTTTGCAACAATTGAAACAGCTGGAGGCACTGAGGTAGCAAACGGACAATGTTTCCCAACTAGTGTGCCTCCAGTTGTTGCAAAACTACAACTCCCAGCATGCCCAGACTGCCCAAGCATGCTGGAAGTTGTAGTTCGGCAATATCTGAAGGATCAGATGTTGCCGAACTACAACTTCCAGCATGCTTGGGCAGTCTGGGCATGCTGGGAGTTGTAGTTTTGCAATATCTGGAGGTCCACAGTTTGGAGACCACTGTATAATGGTCTCCAATCTATGCTCTTCCAGATGTTAGAGAACTACAACTCCCAGCATGCCTGAACAGACTGAGCATGCTGGGAGTTGTAGTTTTGCAACATCTGGAACAGCACAGATTGGAGACCATTATACAGTGGTCTCCAAACTGTGGACCTCCAGATGTTACAAAACTACAACTCCCAGCATGCCCAGAAAGCCAAAGGCTGTCTGGGCATGCTGGGAGTTGCCGTTTTGAAACTCCCAGAGGCAGCAGTGAGATCGCTTTACGGCGATCTCACTGCTGCCAATGAAGATGCCGCACTGCTGCCGGAAACTCACCTCCGGGACGCAGCGCCGCCGGGACCGCCTGGAGGACGTCGCTCGCAACGGGACCACTCGGGACACCGCATGGTCGGGTAAGTGATGCCGGGGGATGGGTAAGGGACACTTAGCAGAGCGGTGTGTGTCCCGATCCCCGTGATCGGGACTTACACACCGCGCTGCTAAATATTCTGATAGCGAAACGCTGCTATTAGCTAGTCAGAGTTGACCAGCTGATAGCAGCGATCGCTGGGGGGGGGGGTGGGGGATGAAACCCCCCGTGGTCGCATGGTAAGATGGCTGGCTATCAGTGATAGCCACCATCTTACCGGGCGCTGCGGGATGCCGCGAGTAGCGGCAAAAATGTTCATGACGTACCTGTATGTCATGGGTCGGGAACACCTTGCCACCCATGACGTACAGGTATGTCATAGGTCGGGAAGGGGTTAATGGTATAGAGAACTGTGTCTAGTGCATTAACTCTGATTTTTTGCCCATTGAAACCAGTAGGCCCATTGTGGTCTATGGGGAAAGCTGCTGAGTTGCCCATAGCAACCAATCAGATCGCTTCTTTCATTTTTGAAAAAGTCTCTGAAAAATGAAGGAAGTAATCTGATTGGTTGCTATGGGCAACTCAGAAACTTTTCCAGGAAAATATGCTGAGTTGCCCATAGCAACCAATCAGATCGCTTCTTTCATTTTGCAAAGGCATTGTGAAAAATGAAAGAAGCAATCTGGTTGCTATGGGCAACTGCACAACTCTTCCTCTACACTGGTCTTAATGAATCTCCCCCATAGAGGGAGATTTATCAAAACCTGCCCAGAGGAAAAGTTTCTGAGTTGCCCATAGCAACCAATCAGATCGCTTCTTTCATTTTTGAAAAAGCCTCTGAAAAATGAAGGATATTTTTGAGATTTTGGAAGCTGGGATACTCACTACACCCATGCATATCTAGATAATTAAGTATGGGGGGAACTTAAATTTATTTTTTAAATCACATGGAGTTTTGACTTTACTTCATTATGGTCGAATAAAGCACTTAAAGAGTTCCTTAAAATTAAAGATTCACTCTTTTGGATGAAAAGGGGCTTATTTATGTAAATCAATTATACGCTTTAGGTCAAATAAAGTCGTTTGAAGAGATAGCCCATAAGTGTGTGGGGGGAAGACAATCACAAACATTGTTTTTTACAAATAAGTAACACAGATCATAAAGCAATAAAAGGAGAGATTGGAGATTTCAGGGATTCTATATATAAGAAAAGTTTAATTAGACTATTTCCTTATGCAAAGTTGCTGTCTGGGCATGCTGGGAGTTGTGGTTCTGCAGCGGTTGGGGGTTCACAGCTTGAAGACCACTGCTATAGAGGGTGCAAATGTATCTGAGCCCTGGAACTCAAATAATGTGAAATATGAGATGATCAAAATGGAGCCCCTGCACTAATTACTTGGGTTCTGAGGTCTGTAAGGTCCATAGTAAAAACATCAGGTTCTGTCTATAGCAGATACTAAATCATGGCAGCTCAAAGAAACAAGCAGTCATTCTGACATGTCACATGTGATGTCATAGACAGCTGGAGGCCTGACATCCCACTGACAGCCGCCCGAGCCTTCAGTCTGTTCCAGTGCGATTAGTGAGAATAGTGAGATTAGCGTCTTCTTTTTCTACTTGTCTGAAATGGAGCTAAAAGGACTGGGGTTCGTCCCCCTCCTGTTGGCGTTTTGGTGTGCGGCCTGGCTTGCCACCAGCTACATCATGACGGTCGTCCTCGGCCATGCAGCCTCGCCACTGATGAGCATCAGGTAAGATAAACAAGCAAATGATTCTTATTTCATGGGTTGGGAGTGAGGAAATATCCATAATAACATTGGTTTCTTTTCCTTCACAGTGACGTGGGAAATGTCTTTCCCGAAAGCATATTATTCAGAATTGGATTTATAGGGACGTCCATTGGCACTTTGGTACTAACCTTTCTTATTTATAAGTATATGGTTATGCATACTGAAGAGTTCAGGGGTCATCAGGTCCTGATCCAGAGGATCCTGCTGGCCATTGTGTGGGCCTCCTGTTTTTCCACAGCTGTTATGCATGTATTGTCCCCCGAAGAATATCCCAGGATACACTTTGTCAGCACGATAATTTCCATTACATGTGAAGCCTTATACTACCTTGGGCAGTCCATCCAGATGTATAAATTACCAGGAGCAAAAAAAGTCATCCACCATAGTAGATGCACCTGCTGTGGCCTGACTTTTGTCTTTTTTAGTTTTCTATTTTGGATATGAAACATTAAAGGAATTATTCCATAATGATGAAGACTGGGACGAGATCCGTGAAATCCCCATCATAATCATCGAGTGGGTGATGCTTCTACTGATCCTGATAAACATCGTGACCTATTATTCCACCATGCAGAGGTTATTGTTGACCGTCTCCAGAAACAGCTGCACACTCTCTCTTAGAGTAAAAATTGATGACTTCGGGGTGTAGACCACCACGGGGGCCATCAAGTGGACTTCTGGGAGAGATACTGCACAGGACACGGAAAACATCTAAAGAAGAATAACTGGGGGACTACATATGGTGCCAGTAATCATGACACAATAATATGAGCTGGTGATATTACCTATACAAAAAAAAAAAAAAAATTATAAAAAAATATTGGTGTGTGAAGTGTAATACCTAGTTAGAAAAACAGAATCAAATTCATCATTATAACCCCCCTCTGCATTACCCTGTTTATTATTTTTCAAGCAAGCACTTTGTTCTAATTCGTCCACTCTCTGGCGTGCTCCTTGTATAAGGGGTTTGGGATACCCTTTTTGTTTACAACCATCCTCCAGGTTCTCTAGTTGTTGTAGGTATTTTTGTGTGGAAGAACAATTCCTTCGGATTCTTTTCATTTGACCGAATGGAATGTTCTTCTTCCATTATTTAAGATGGCAACTGTTAAAGTCGAGGTATCTGTTTGCATTCACCTCCTTAAAATAGTTGGCAGTATGCGAACAGCCATCCTGAATATAGATATTTAAATCCAGGAACTCACATTTTTTGGGGGACTGATGCAGCGCTGCCTTTGGCAATTTCTGGCTCTGCTATAGCGCTTTTTTTGAGGGGGCGTGTCGGCTGCCCCTTCATCTGGCGGTCAACCTGCGCCGCCGGGACGCAGCGCCGCCGGGACCGCCTGGAGGACGTCGCTCGCAACGGGACCACTCGGGACACCGCATGGTCGGGTAAGTGATGCCGGGGGATGGGTAAGGGACACTTAGCAGAGCGGTGTGTGTCCCGATCCCCGTGATCGGGACTTACACACCGCGCTGCTAAATATTCTGATAGCGAAACGCTGCTATTAGCTAGTCAGAGTTGACCAGCTGATAGCAGCGATCGCTGGGGGGGGGGGTGGGGGATGAAACCCCCCGTGGTCGCATGGTAAGATGGCTGGCTATCAGTGATAGCCACCATCTTACCGGGCGCTGCGGGATGCCGCGAGTAGCGGCAAAAATGTTCATGACGTACCTGTATGTCATGGGTCGGGAACACCTTGCCACCCATGACGTACAGGTATGTCATAGGTCGGGAAGGGGTTAATGGTATAGAGAACTGTGTCTAGTGCATTAACTCTGATTTTTTGCCCATTGAAACCAGTAGGCCCATTGTGGTCTATGGGGAAAGCTGCTGAGTTGCCCATAGCAACCAATCAGATCGCTTCTTTCATTTTTGAAAAAGTCTCTGAAAAATGAAGGAAGTAATCTGATTGGTTGCTATGGGCAACTCAGAAACTTTTCCAGGAAAATATGCTGAGTTGCCCATAGCAACCAATCAGATCGCTTCTTTCATTTTGCAAAGGCATTGTGAAAAATGAAAGAAGCAATCTGGTTGCTATGGGCAACTGCACAACTCTTCCTCTACACTGGTCTTAATGAATCTCCCCCATAGAGGGAGATTTATCAAAACCTGCCCAGAGGAAAAGTTTCTGAGTTGCCCATAGCAACCAATCAGATCGCTTCTTTCATTTTTGAAAAAGCCTCTGAAAAATGAAGGATATTTTTGAGATTTTGGAAGCTGGGATACTCACTACACCCATGCATATCTAGATAATTAAGTATGGGGGGAACTTAAATTTATTTTTTAAATCACATGGAGTTTTGACTTTACTTCATTATGGTCGAATAAAGCACTTAAAGAGTTCCTTAAAATTAAAGATTCACTCTTTTGGATGAAAAGGGGCTTATTTATGTAAATCAATTATACGCTTTAGGTCAAATAAAGTCGTTTGAAGAGATAGCCCATAAGTGTGTGGGGGGAAGACAATCACAAACATTGTTTTTTACAAATAAGTAACACAGATCATAAACCAATAAAAGGAGAGATTGGAGATTTCAGGGATTCTATATATAAGAAAAGTTTAATTAGACTATTTCCTTATGCAAAGTTGCTGTCTGGGCATGCTGGGAGTTGTGGTTCTGCAGCGGTTGGGGGTTCACAGCTTGAAGACCACTGCTATAGAGGGTGCAAATGTATCTGAGCCCTGGAACTCAAATAATGTGAAATATGAGATGATCAAAATGGAGCCCCTGCACTAATTACTTGGGTTCTGAGGTCTGTAAGGTCCATAGTAAAAACATCAGGTTCTGTCTATAGCAGATACTAAATCATGGCAGCTCAAAGAAACAAGCAGTCATTCTGACATGTCACATGTGATGTCATAGACAGCTGGAGGCCTGACATCCCACTGACAGCCGCCCGAGCCTTCAGTCTGTTCCAGTGCGATTAGTGAGAATAGTGAGATTAGCGTCTTCTTTTTCTACTTGTCTGAAATGGAGCTAAAAGGACTGGGGTTCGTCCCCCTCCTGTTGGCGTTTTGGTGTGCGGCCTGGCTTGCCACCAGCTACATCATGACGGTCGTCCTCGGCCATGCAGCCTCGCCACTGATGAGCATCAGGTAAGATAAACAAGCAAATGATTCTTATTTCATGGGTTGGGAGTGAGGAAATATCCATAATAACATTGGTTTCTTTTCCTTCACAGTGACGTGGGAAATGTCTTTCCCGAAAGCATATTATTCAGAATTGGATTTATAGGGACGTCCATTGGCACTTTGGTACTAACCTTTCTTATTTATAAGTATATGGTTATGCATACTGAAGAGTTCAGGGGTCATCAGGTCCTGATCCAGAGGATCCTGCTGGCCATTGTGTGGGCCTCCTGTTTTTCCACAGCTGTTATGCATGTATTGTCCCCCGAAGAATATCCCAGGATACACTTTGTCAGCACGATAATTTCCGTTACATGTGAAGCCTTATACTACCTTGGGCAGTCCATCCAGATGTATAAATTACCAGGAGCAAAAAAAGTCATCCACCATAGTAGATGCACCTGCTGTGGCCTGACTTTTGTCTGTGTAGTTTTCTATTTTGGATATGAAACATTAAAGGAATTATTCCATAATGATGAAGACTGGGACGAGATCCGTGAAATCCCCATCATAATCATCGAGTGGGTGATGCTTCTACTGATCCTGATAAACATCGTGACCTATTATTCCACCATGCAGAGGTTATTGTTGACCGTCTCCAGAAACAGCTGCACACTCTCTCTTAGAGTAAAAATTGATGACTTCGGGGTGTAGACCACCACGGGGGCCATCAAGTGGACTTCTGGGAGAGATACTGCACAGGACACGGAAAACATCTAAAGAAGAATAACTGGGGGACTACATATGGTGCCAGTAATCATGACACAATAATATGAGCTGGTGATATTACCTATACAAAAAAAAAAAAAAAATTATAAAAAAATATTGGTGTGTGAAGTGTAATACCTAGTTAGAAAAACAGAATCAAATTCATCATTATAACCCCCCTCTGCATTACCCTGTTTATTATTTTTCAAGCAAGCACTTTGTTCTAATTCGTCCACTCTCTGGCGTGCTCCTTGTATAAGGGGTTTGGGATACCCTTTTTGTTTACAACCATCCTCCAGGTTCTCTAGTTGTTGTAGGTATTTTTGTGTGGAAGAACAATTCCTTCGGATTCTTTTCATTTGACCGAATGGAATGTTCTTCTTCCATTATTTAAGATGGCAACTGTTAAAGTCGAGGTATCTGTTTGCATTCACCTCCTTAAAATAGTTGGCAGTATGCGAACAGCCATCCTGAATATAGATATTTAAATCCAGGAACTCACATTTTTTGGGGGACTGATGCAGCGCTGCCTTTGGCAATTTCTGGCTCTGCTATAGCGCTTTTTTTGAGGGGGCGTGTCGGCTGCCCCTTCATCTGGCGGTCAACCTGCGCCGCCGGGACGCAGCGCCGCCGGGACCGCCTGGAGGACGTCGCTCGCAACGGGACCACTCGGGACACCGCATGGTCGGGTAAGTGATGCCGGGGGATGGGTAAGGGACACTTAGCAGAGCGGTGTGTGTCCCGATCCCCGTGATCGGGACTTACACACCGCGCTGCTAAATATTCTGATAGCGAAACGCTGCTATTAGCTAGTCAGAGTTGACCAGCTGATAGCAGCGATCGCTGGGGGGGGGGGTGGGGGATGAAACCCCCCGTGGTCGCATGGTAAGATGGCTGGCTATCAGTGATAGCCACCATCTTACCGGGCGCTGCGGGATGCCGCGAGTAGCGGCAAAAATGTTCATGACGTACCTGTATGTCATGGGTCGGGAACACCTTGCCACCCATGACGTACAGGTATGTCATAGGTCGGGAAGGGGTTAATGGTATAGAGAACTGTGTCTAGTGCATTAACTCTGATTTTTTGCCCATTGAAACCAGTAGGCCCATTGTGGTCTATGGGGAAAGCTGCTGAGTTGCCCATAGCAACCAATCAGATCGCTTCTTTCATTTTTGAAAAAGTCTCTGAAAAATGAAGGAAGTAATCTGATTGGTTGCTATGGGCAACTCAGAAACTTTTCCAGGAAAATATGCTGAGTTGCCCATAGCAACCAATCAGATCGCTTCTTTCATTTTGCAAAGGCATTGTGAAAAATGAAAGAAGCAATCTGGTTGCTATGGGCAACTGCACAACTCTTCCTCTACACTGGTCTTAATGAATCTCCCCCATAGAGGGAGATTTATCAAAACCTGCCCAGAGGAAAAGTTTCTGAGTTGCCCATAGCAACCAATCAGATCGCTTCTTTCATTTTTGAAAAAGCCTCTGAAAAATGAAGGATATTTTTGAGATTTTGGAAGCTGGGATACTCACTACACCCATGCATATCTAGATAATTAAGTATGGGGGGAACTTAAATTTATTTTTTAAATCACATGGAGTTTTGACTTTACTTCATTATGGTCGAATAAAGCACTTAAAGAGTTCCTTAAAATTAAAGATTCACTCTTTTGGATGAAAAGGGGCTTATTTATGTAAATCAATTATACGCTTTAGGTCAAATAAAGTCGTTTGAAGAGATAGCCCATAAGTGTGTGGGGGGAAGACAATCACAAACATTGTTTTTTACAAATAAGTAACACAGATCATAAAGCAATAAAAGGAGAGATTGGAGATTTCAGGGATTCTATATATAAGAAAAGTTTAATTAGACTATTTCCTTATGCAAAGTTGCTGTCTGGGCATGCTGGGAGTTGTGGTTCTGCAGCGGTTGGGGGTTCACAGCTTGAAGACCACTGCTATAGAGGGTGCAAATGTATCTGAGCCCTGGAACTCAAATAATGTGAAATATGAGATGATCAAAATGGAGCCCCTGCACTAATTACTTGGGTTCTGAGGTCTGTAAGGTCCATAGTAAAAACATCAGGTTCTGTCTATAGCAGATACTAAATCATGGCAGCTCAAAGAAACAAGCAGTCATTCTGACATGTCACATGTGATGTCATAGACAGCTGGAGGCCTGACATCCCACTGACAGCCGCCCGAGCCTTCAGTCTGTTCCAGTGCGATTAGTGAGAATAGTGAGATTAGCGTCTTCTTTTTCTACTTGTCTGAAATGGAGCTAAAAGGACTGGGGTTCGTCCCCCTCCTGTTGGCGTTTTGGTGTGCGGCCTGGCTTGCCACCAGCTACATCATGACGGTCGTCCTCGGCCATGCAGCCTCGCCACTGATGAGCATCAGGTAAGATAAACAAGCAAATGATTCTTATTTCATGGGTTGGGAGTGAGGAAATATCCATAATAACATTGGTTTCTTTTCCTTCACAGTGACGTGGGAAATGTCTTTCCCGAAAGCATATTATTCAGAATTGGATTTATAGGGACGTCCATTGGCACTTTGGTACTAACCTTTCTTATTTATAAGTATATGGTTATGCATACTGAAGAGTTCAGGGGTCATCAGGTCCTGATCCAGAGGATCCTGCTGGCCATTGTGTGGGCCTCCTGTTTTTCCACAGCTGTTATGCATGTATTGTCCCCCGAAGAATATCCCAGGATACACTTTGTCAGCACGATAATTTCCGTTACATGTGAAGCCTTATACTACCTTGGGCAGTCCATCCAGATGTATAAATTACCAGGAGCAAAAAAAGTCATCCACCATAGTAGATGCACCTGCTGTGGCCTGACTTTTGTCTGTGTAGTTTTCTATTTTGGATATGAAACATTAAAGGAATTATTCCATAATGATGAAGACTGGGACGAGATCCGTGAAATCCCCATCATAATCATCGAGTGGGTGATGCTTCTACTGATCCTGATAAACATCGTGACCTATTATTCCACCATGCAGAGGTTATTGTTGACCGTCTCCAGAAACAGCTGCACACTCTCTCTTAGAGTAAAAATTGATGACTTCGGGGTGTAGACCACCACGGGGGCCATCAAGTGGACTTCTGGGAGAGATACTGCACAGGACACGGAAAACATCTAAAGAAGAATAACTGGGGGACTACATATGGTGCCAGTAATCATGACACAATAATATGAGCTGGTGATATTACCTATACAAAAAAAAAATAAAAAAAAATTATAAAAAAATATTGGTGTGTGAAGTGTAATACCTAGTTAGAAAAACAGAATCAAATTCATCATTATAACCCCCCTCTGCATTACCCTGTTTATTATTTTTCAAGCAAGCACTTTGTTCTAATTCGTCCACTCTCTGGCGTGCTCCTTGTATAAGGGGTTTGGGATACCCTTTTTGTTTAAAACGATCCTCCAGGTTCTCTAGTTGTTGTAGGTATTTTTGTGTGGAAGAACAATTCCTTCGGATTCTTTTCATTTGACCGAATGGAATGTTCTTCTTCCATTATTTAAGATGGCAACTGTTAAAGTCGAGGTATCTGTTTGCATTCACCTCCTTAAAATAGTTGGCAGTATGCGAACAGCCATCCTGAATATAGATATTTAAATCCAGGAACTCACATTTTTTGGGGGACTGATGCAGCGCTGCCTTTGGCAATTTCTGGCTCTGCTATAGCGCTTTTTTTGAGGGGGCGTGTCGGCTGCCCCTTCATCTGGCGGTCAACCTGCGCTATCTGGCCAGCGAGCCAGGGCCCCGTACAGGAGATCACGGGGCCCCCCAGCGGTCGGACCCCCGCAATCTGAAACTTATCCCCTATCCTTGGGACAGGGCCGGACTGGGGATGAAATCCAGCCCTGGAAATTACTGTATACCAGCCCCACAGCATTGTGTCATTGTGCCGGCAAACAGCCACCGAGCACAGGCGTATCACTTTGCGTGGCTATACATATATATATATATCACAGAAGGAATACACCAGTACTTTGCCAAATTTTTCAATAAAGTGGTGTCAGCGACCAAGACCTGATCATAGTCCACCACAAATTCAAAAAGTAAAATGGCACAACACTCCCTTATAATCAGGGCCGGTTTTAGGCTTAGCGTGGCCTTAGGCAAAATCAAAAGTGGGGCCCCAAAAGTCATAGTAGTGCACTAACTAGATTTGAACAATTTTGGTCACTTCAAATACTATAAAAAAAATATCTAAAAAGCTATTGAAAAGTCCCATCAAAACAAAAATGGTACCGATAAAAACTACAAATCACAGCGCAAAAAATGACCCTCACATCCCTATATACAGAAAAATAAGAGTTATAGGGATCAAAATAGTACAATTTTATATTTTTGTATAGTTCCCCCCACATTAGGTAAAGAGTATAGCTCCCCCACATTAGGTGTGCAGTATAGTTCCCCCACATTAGGTGCAGTATAGTTCCCCCACATTAGGTGCAGTATAGTCCCCCTCATTAGGTGCAGTATAGTTCTCCCCACATTAGGTGCAGTATAGTTCCCCCACTTCAGGTGCAGTATAGTTCTCCCCACATTAGGTACAGTATAGTTCCCCCACATTAGGTGCAGTATAGTCCCCCACATTAGGTGCAGTATAGTCCCCCACATTAGGTGCAGTATAGTCCCCCACATTAGGTGCAGTATAGTCCCCCACATAAGGTGCAGTATAGTTCCCCCACTTCAGGTGCTGTATAGTTCCCCCACTTTAGGTGCAGTATAGTTCTAACCACATTAGGTACAGTATAGTTCCCCCACATTAGGTGCAGTATAGTCCGCCACATTAGGTGCAGTATAGTTCTCCCCACATTAGGTGCAGTATAGTTCTCCCCACATTAGGTGCAGTATAGTTCTCCCCACATTAGGTGCAGTATAGTTCCCCCACATTAGGTGCAGTATAGTTCTCCCCACATTAGGTGCAGTATAGCTCTCCACATTAGGTGCAGTATAGTTCCCCACATTAAGTGCAGTATAGTTCCCCACATTAGGTGCAGTATAGTTCTCCCCACATTAGGTGCAGTATAGTTCCCCCCCTTTACGTGCAGTATAGTTCTCCCCACATTAGATACAGTATAGTTCCCCCACATTAGGTGCAGTATAGTTCTCCCCACATTAGGTGCAGTATAGTTCTCCCCACATTAGGTGCAGTATAGTTCTCCCCACATTAGGTGCAGTATAGTTCTCCCCACATTAGGTGCAGTATAGTTCTCCCCACATTAGGTGCAGTATAGTTCTCCCCACATTAGGTGCAGTATAGTTCTCCCCACATTAGGTGCAGTATAGTTCTCCCCACACTAGGTGCAGTATAGCTCTCCACATTAGGTGCAGTATAGCTCTCCACATTAGGTGCAGTACAGTTCCCTGCACATTAGGTGCAGTATAGCTCTCCACATTAGGCTGGCATTATAGTTCCCCCACATTAGGTGCAGTATATAATCCCCCCCCCTCATTAGGTGCAGTATAGTTCCCGCACATTAGATGCAGTATAGTTCACCACATTAGGTACAGTATAGCTCTCCACATTAGGTGCAGTACAGTTCCCTCCACATTAGGTGCAGTATAGCTCCCCACATTAGGTTGGCAGTATAGTTCCCCCACATTAGGTGCAGTATATAGTCCCCCCTCATTAGGTGCAGTATAGTTCCCCCACGTTAGGTGCAGTGTAGTTCCCCACATTAGGTGCAGTATAGTTCCCCACATTAGGTGCAGTATAGTTCCCCCACATTAGGTGCAGTATAGCTCTTCACATTAGTTGCAGTATAGTTCTCCCCACATTAGGTGCAGTATAGTCCCCCACATTGGGTGCAGTACAGTCCCCCACATTAGGTGCAGTATAGTTCCCCCACATTAGGTTGGCTGTATAGTTCCCCCACTTCAGGTGCAGTATAGTTCTCCCCATATTAGGTACAGTATAGTTCCCCCACATTAGGTGCAGTATAGTTCTCCCCACATTAGGTGCAGTATAGTCCCCCACATTAGGTGCAGTATAGTTCTCCCCACATTAGGTGCAGTATAGTTCTCCCCACATTAGGTGCAGTATAGTTCTCCCCACATTAGGTGCAGTATAGTTCTCCCCACATTAGGTGCAGTATAGTTCTCCACATTAGGTGCAGTATAGTTCTCCACATTAGTTGCAGTATAGCTCTCCACATTAGGTGCAGTACAGTTCCCTCCACATTAGGTGCAGTATAGATCCCCACATTAGGTTGGTAGTATAGTTCCCCCACATTAGGTGCAATATATAGTCCTCCCCCCCCCTCATTAGGTACAGTATAGCTCCCCACATTAGGTTGACAGTATAGTTCCCCCACATTAGGTGCAGTATATAGTCCCCCCCCCCCTCATTAGGTGCAGTATAGTGCCCCCACATTAGGTGCAGTATAGTTCCCCACATTAGGTACAGTATAGCTCTCCACATTAGGTGCAGTACAGTTCCCTGCACATTAGGTGCAGTATAGCTCTCCACATTAGGCTGGCATTATAGTTCCCCCACATTAGGTGCAGTATATAATCCCCACCCCCCCCCCTCATTAGGTGCAGTATAGTTCCCGCACATTAGATGCAGTATAGTTCACCACATTAGGTACAGTATAGCTCTCCACATTAGGTGCAGTACAGTTCCCTCCACATTAGGTGCAGTATAGCTCCCCACATTAGGTTGGCAGTATAGTTCCCCCACATTAGGTGCAGTATATAGTCCCCCCTCATTAGGTGCAGTATAGTTCCCCCACATTAGGTGCAGTGTAGTTCCCCACATTAGGTGCAGTATAGTTCCCCCACATTAGGTGCAGTATAGCTCTTCACATTAGGTGCAGTATAGTTCTCCCCACATTAGGTGCAGTATAGTCCCCCACATTGGGTGCAGTACAGTCCCCCACATTAGGTGCAGTATAGTTCCCCCACATTAGGTTGGCTGTATAGTTCCCCCACTTCAGGTGCAGTATAGTTCTCCCCATATTAGGTACAGTATAGTTCCCCCACATTAGGTGCAGTATAGTTCTCCCCACATTAGGTGCAGTATAGTCCCCCACATTAGGTGCAGTATAGTTCTCCCCACATTAGGTGCAGTATAGTTCTCCCCACATTAGGTGCAGTATAGTTCTCCCCACATTAGGTGCAGTATAGTTCTCCCCACATTAGGTGCAGTATAGTTCTCCACATTAGGTGCAGTATAGTTCTCCACATTAGTTGCAGTATAGCTCTCCACATTAGGTGCAGTACAGTTCCCTCCACATTAGGTGCAGTATAGATCCCCACATTAGGTTGGCAGTATAGTTCCCCCACATTAGGTGCAATATATAGTCCTCCCCCCCCCTCATTAGGTACAGTATAGCTCCCCACATTAGGTTGACAGTATAGTTCCCCCACATTAGGTGCAGTATATAGTCCCCCCCCCCTCATTAGGTGCAGTATAGTGCCCCCACATTAGGTGCAGTATAGTTCCCCACATTAGGTACAGTATAGCTCTCCACATTAGGTGCAGTACAGTTCCCTCCACATTAGGTGCAGTATAGCTCCCCACATTAGGTTGGCAGTATAGTTCCCCCACATTAGGTGCAGTATATAATCCCCCCCTCATTAGGTGCAGTATAGTTCCCCCACATTAGGTGCAGTATAGTTCCTCACATTAGGTGCAGTATAGTTCCCCCACATTAGGTGCAGTATAGTTCTCCCCATATTAGGTGCAGTATAGTTCCCTCCACATTAGGTGCAGTATAGTTCTCCCCACATTAGGTGCAGTATAGTTCTCCCCACATTAGGTGCAGTATAGTTCCCCCACATTAGGTGCAGTGTAGTCCCACACATTGGTGCAGTATAGTTCTCCCCACATTAGGTGCAGTATAGTTCTCCCCACATTAGGTGCAGTATAGTTCCCCCACATTAGGTGCAGTATAGTTCCCCACATTAGGTGCAGTATAGTTCTCCCCACATTAGGTGCAGTATAGTTCCCTCCACATTAGGTGCAGTATAGTTCTCCCCACATTAGGTGCAGTATAGTTCCCCCACATTAGGTGCAGTATAGATCCCCCACATTAGGTGCAGTATAGTTCTCCCCACATTGGTGCAGTATAGTTCCCCACATTAGGTGCAGTATAGTCCCACACATTGGTGCAGTATAGTTCCCCACATTAGGTGCAGTATAGTTCCCTCCACATTAGGTGCAGTATAGTTCTCCCCACATTAGGTGCAGTATAGTCCCCCACATTAGGTGCAGTATAGTTCCCCACATTAGGTGCAGTATAGATCCCCCACATTAGGTGCAGTATAGTTCTCCCCACATTGGTGCAGTATAGTTCCCCACATTAGGTGCAGTATAGTTCCCTCCACATTAGGTGCAGTATAGTTCCCCCACATTAGGTGCAGTATAGTTCCCTCCACATTAGGTGCAGTATAGTTCCCCCACATTAGGTGCAGTATAGTTCCCCCACATTAGGTGCAGTATAGTTCCCCACATTAGGTGCAGTATAGTTCCCCACATTAGGTGCAGTATAGTTCCCTCCACATTAGGTGCAGTATAGTTCCCTCCACATTAGGTGCAGTATAGTTCTCCCCACATTAGGTGCAGTATAGTTCTCCCCACATTAGGTGCAGTATAGTTCCCCCACATTAGGTGCAGTATAGTTCCCCCACATTAGGTGCAGTATAGTTCTCCCCACATTAGGTGCAGTATAGTTCCCCACATTAGGTGCAGTATAGTTCCCCACATTAGGTGCAGTATAGTTCCCTCCACATTAGGTGCAGTATAGTTCTCCCCACATTAGGTGCAGTATAGTTCCCCACATTAGGTGCAGTATAGTTCCCCCACATTAGGTGCAGTATAGTTCTCCCCACATTAGGTGCAGTATAGTTCCCCCACATTAGGTGCAGTATAGTTCCCCCACATTAGGTGCAGTATAGTTCCCCCACATTAGGTGCAGTATAGTTCCCCACATTAGGTGCAGTATAGTTCCCCACATTAGGTGCAGTATAGTTCCCCACATTAGGTGCAGTATAGTTCCCACACATTAGGTGCAGTATAGTTCCCCCACATTAGGTGCAGTATAGTTCCCCACATTAGGTGCAGTATAGTTCCCCCACATTAGGTGCAGTATAGTTCCCCACATTAGGTGCAGTATAGTCCCACACATTGGTGCAGTATAGTCCCCAGGCCCGTCGCTACCGGACCGGCAAACCAAGCAATTGCTTGGGGCCCCGAGCTGGCTGGGGGGCCCCGAGCAGAGCCGGTGCTTGCCCGTCCTGTAGCGACGGGACACTTCGGGGGGCCCGCACATTTCACCAAAATTACATTTTTGAGGGGCGCGGGCCCCTTAAGAAACAAAGCAGGGCCGGCACCGGACAGGTCAGGGGATGATTGGAGTAGAGACGTCACGTGCCCCGCGCAGGCACGCACGTCTACGCCAATCACCTGACCTGTCCCTGCTTGCGTCCCCGCGGGAACCTCCAGCATCCTCCGTGCAGTGACAGGAGCAGCAGCAGACTCCCGCCTCTGCAACGATCCCCGGCAGGGTAAGTAAACTGGCGCGGGGGGCCCGGGGGATTGTATGGTTGTCAGGGGACTGCAATGGTGATGAGAGGTGTTTGTGTGTGTGTGTGTGGGGGGGGGGGGGTCATGAGAGATGCAGGAGGGGTGTTATGGGGGTCATGAGAGATGCAGGAGGTGTTATGGGGATCATGAGAGATGCAGGAGGGGTGTTATGGGGGTCATGAGAGATGCAGGAGGGTGTTATGGGGGTCATGAGAGATGCAGTGGGGTGTTATGGGGGTTATGAGAGATGCAGGAGGTGTTATGGGGATCATGAGAGATGCAGGGGGGTGTTATGGGGGTCATGAGAGATGCAGGAGGGTGTTATGGGGGTCATGAGAGATGCAGGAGGGGTGTTATGGGGGTCATGAGAGATGCAGGGGGTGTTATGGGGATCATGAGAGATGCAGGAGGTGTTATGGGGGTCATGATAGATATAGGGAGTGTTATGGGGGTCATGAGAGATGCAGGAGGGGTGTTATGGGGGTCATGAGAGATGCAGGGGGGTGTTATGGGGATCATGAGAGATGCAGGGGGGGTGTTATGGGGGTCATGAGAGATGCAGGAGGGGTGTTATGGGGTCATGAGAGATGCAGTGGGGTGTTATGGGGGTCATGAGAGATGCAGGGGTGGTGTTATGGGGGTCATGAGAGATGCAGGAGGGGTGTTATGGGGGTCATGATAGATATAGGGAGTGTTATGGGGGTCATGAGAGATGCAGGAGGTGTGTTATGGGGATCATGAGAGATGCAGGAGGGGTGTTATGGGGGTCATGAGAGATGCAGGAGGGTGTTATGGGGGTCATGAGAGATGCAGGAGGGGTGTTATGGGGATCGTGAGAGATGCAGGAGGGGTGTTATGGGGGTCGTGAGAGATGCAGGAGGGGTGTTATGGGGGTCATGAGAGATGCAGGAGGGGTGTTATGGGGGTCATGAGAGATGCAGGGGGGTGTTATGGGGGTCATGAGAGATGCAGGGGGGTGTTATGGGGATCATGAGAGATGCAGGGGGGTGTTATGGGGATCATGAGAGATGCAGGGGGGTGTTATGGGGGTCATGAGAGATGCAGGAGAGGTGTTATGGGGGTCATGAGAGATGCAGTGGGGTGTTATGGGGGTCATGAGAGATGCAGGGGGGTGTTATGGGGGTCATGAGAGATGCAGGGGGGGTGTTATGGGGATCGTGAGAGATGCAGGAGGGGTGTTATGGGGGTCGTGAGAGATGCAGGAGGGGTGTTATGGGGATCATGAGAGATGCAGGGGGGGTGTTATGGGGTCATGAGAGATGCAGGAGGGGTGTTATGGGGGTCATGAGAGATGCAGGAGGGGTGTTATGGGGGTCATGAGAGATGCAGGGGGGTGTTATGGGGGTCATGAGAGATGCAGGGGGGTGTTATGGGGGTCATGAGAGATGCAGGGGGGTGTTATGGGGATCATGAGAGATGCAGGGGGGTGTTATGGGGGTCATGAGAGATGCAGGAGAGGTGTTATGGGGGTCATGAGAGATGCAGTGGGGTGTTATGGGGGTCATGAGAGATGCAGGGGGGTGTTATGGGGATCATGAGAGATGCAGTGGAGTGTTATGGGGGTCATGAGAGATGCAGGAGGGGTGTTATGGGGGTCATGAGAGATGCAGACGGGGTGTTATGGGGATCGTGAGAGATGCAGGGGGTGTTATGGGGGTCATGAGAGATGCAGTGGGGTGTTATGGGGGTCATGAGAGATGCAGTGGGGGTGTTATGGGGTTCATGAGAGATGCAGTGGGGTGTTATGGGGGTCATGAGAGATGCAGGGGGGTGTTATGGGGATCGTGAGAGATGCAGGGGGTGTTATGGGGGTCGTGAGAGATGCAGGAGAGGTGTTATGGGGATCGTGAGAGATGCAGGAGGGTGTTATGGGGTCATGAGAGATGAAGGGGGGTGTTATGGGGGTCATGAGAGATGCAGGGGGTGTTATGGGGGTCATGAGAGATGCAGGAGGGGTGTTATGGGGGTCATGAGAGATGCAGGAGGGGTGTTATGGGGATCATGAGAGATGCAGGAGGGGTGTTATGGGGATCATGAGAGATGCAGGAGGGGTGTTATGGGGGTCATGAGAGATGCAGGAGGGGTGTTATGGGGATCATGAGAGATGCAGGGGGGTGTTATGGGGGTCATGAGAGGTGCCCCCCCCTGCACCTCTCCTCATCCCCCCCCCCCGGTTATAATAGTGATGAGGAGAGGTGGGGGGGGGGGGAGTTATAGTAATAAAGAGGAGAGGTATATGTATATATGATGTGTATGCATGTGTGGCAGTATTGTATTCAGTGGATGCAGTGTGGAGCAGCATTATATTCAGGGTACAGTGTGTGGCAGCATTATATTCAGGGGTACAGTGTGTGGCAGTATTATATTCAGGGGTACAGTGTGTGGAAGCATTATATTCAGGGTACAGTGTGTGGCAGTATTATTTTCAGGGTACAGTGTGTGGCAGTATTATTTTCAGGGTACAGTGTGTGGCAGTATTATTTTCAGGGTACAGTGTGTGGAAGCATTATATTCAGTGGATACAGTGTGGAGCAGCATTATATTCAGGGTACAGTGTGTGGCAGCATTATAGTCAGGGTACAGTGTGTGGCAGCATTATAGTCAGGGTACAGTGTGTGGCAGCATTATATTCAGGGTACAGTGTGTGGCAGTATTATATTCAAGGTACAGTGTGAGGCAGCATTATATTCAGGGTACAGTGTGTGGCAGTATTATATTCAAGGTACAGTGTGAGGCAGCATTATCTTCAGGGTACAGTGTGGGGCAGTATATTATTTAGAGTACACTTTCTGGCAAGGTTATAATGATTACTGTCTTCATGCAGAGGATGAGGATCTGCTGACAGTGAGGAGCCAATGATGCCTGGATGTCAGACTCTGCAGAGAAGATGGAGCTGGAGGAAGACCTGGTCTCTGGACCAGATGAAGAAGAAAAGATAACAGAGAAGATATCACTCAAGTCAGAAGACGTCACTCAGGTCACTATCATTGTGTATTCTCCTGACTGTCCCATCAGAGCTGTAGTCACTTGTAAGTTCTGCAGTGATGATGGGTAAAACTGTGTCCAATCTGTGGCTCTTCAGCTGTTACAAAACTACAACTCCCATTGCCAGAGGCTCTCCAGAATGATGGGAGTTTTAGCTTTCCAACAGCTGGAGAACCATTTTAACCGAGGTGATCGGTGGGGGTCTCAGCAGTCAAACCCCCACCAAAAAAATGGCCCGGGAGGGGGGGGGTCTGGACAGCGGGTATGGGTAGGGAACACTGCTGCACCTAATGTGGGGGGAACACTGCCTACCTAATGTGGGGGGAAGACTGCCTACCTAATGTGGGGGATCTCTGCTGCACCTAATGTAGGGGGAACACTGCTGCACCTAATGTGCGTCGTATTGACGTTCGCTCACGTTGCGCTCCCAGAATTCAAGGGTCGGCGTTACTATGGAGGGGGGGGCCTCCATGTCCATTTTGCTTGGGGCCCCCAAATTCCTTCAAACGGCCCTGATAGTCCCCCACATTAGGTGCAGTATAGTTCCCCACATTAGGTGCAGTATAGTCCCACACATTGGTGCAGTATAGTCCCCCACATTAGGAGCAGTATAGCTCTCCACATTAGGTGCAGTATAGCTCTCCACATTAGGTGCAGTATAGCTCTCCACATTAGGTGCAGTATAGTTCTCCACATTAGGTGCAGTATAGTTCTCCACATTAGGTGCAGTATAGTTCCCCCACATTAGGTTGGCAGTATAGTTCCCCCACATTAGGTTGGCAGTATAGTTCCCCCACATTAGGTTGGCAGTATAGTTCCCCCACATTAGGTTGTCAGTATAGTTCCCCACATTAGGTGCAGTATAATTCCCCACATTAGGTGCAGTATACAGTAGTTCCCCCACATGAGGTGCAGTATAATTCCCCACATTAGGTGCAGTATACAGTAGTTCCCCCACATTAGGTGCAGTATACAGTAGTTCCCCCACATTAGTTGCAGTATACAGTAGTTCCCCCGCATTAGGTGCAGTATAATTCCCCCCATTAGGTGCAGTATACAGTAGTTCCCCACATTAGGTGCAGTATACAGTAGTTCTCCCACATTAGGTGCAGTATACAGTAGTTCCCCCACATTAGGTGCAGTGTAGTTCCCCCACATTAGGTGCAGTATAGTTCCCCACATTAGGTGCAGTATAGTTCCCCACATTAGGTGCAGTATAGTTCCCCCACATTAGGTGCAGTATAGTTCCCCACATTAGGTGCAGTATAGTTCCCCCACATTAGGTGCAGTGTAGTTCCCCCACATTAGGTGCAGTGTAGTTCCCCCACATTAGGTGCAGTGTAGTTCCCCCACATTAGGTGCAGTATAGTTCCCCCACATTAGGTGCAGTATAGCTCTCCACATTAGGTGCAGTATAGTTCTCGACATTAGGTGCAGTATAGTTCTCCACATTAGGTGCACTATAGTTCCCCCACATTAGGTTGGCAGTATAGTTCCCCCACATTAGGTTGGCAGTATAGTTCCCCACATTAGGTGCAAAATAGTTCCCCACATTAGGTGCAGTATAGTCCCTCCACATTAGGTGCAGTATACAGTAGTTCCCCACATTAGGTGCAGTATACAGTAGTTCCCCACATTAGGTGCAGTATACAGTAGTCCCCCCACATTAGGTGCAGTATACAGTAATCCCCCCACATTAGGTGCAGTATACAGTAATCCCCCCACATTAGGTGCAGTATACAGTAGTCCCCCCACATTAGGTGCAGTATACAGTAGTCCCCCCAAATTAGGTGCAGTATTCAGTAGTTCCCCACATTAGGTGCAGTATACAGTAGTTCCCCACATTAGGTGCAGTATACAGTAGTCCCCCCACATTAGGTGCAGTATACAGTAATCCCCCCACATTAGGTGCAGTATACAGTAATCCCCCCACATTAGGTGCAGTATACAGTAGTCCCCCCACATTAGGTGCAGTATACAGTAGTCCCCCCACATTAGGTGCAGTATACAGTAGTTCCCCACATTAGGTGCAGTATACAAAAGTTCCCCCACATTAGGTGCAGTATACAGTAGTTCCCCCACATTAGGTGCAGTATAATTCCCCACATTAGGTGCAGTATACAGTAGTTCCCCCACATTAGGTGCAGTATACAGTAGTTCCCCCGCATTAGGTGCAGTATACAGTAATTCCCCCGCATTAGGTGCAGTATAATTCCCCCCATTAGGTGCAGTATACAGTAGTTCACCACATTAGGTGCAGTATACAGTAGTTCCCCCACATTAGGTGCAGTATACAGTAGTTCCCCCACATTAGGTGCAGTATAGTTCCCCACATTAGGTACAGTATAGTTCCCCCACATTAGGTGCAGTATAGTTCCCCCACATTAGGTGCAGTGTAGTTCCCCCACATTAGGTGCAGTGTAGTTCCCCCACATTAGGTGCAGTGTAGTTCCCCCACATTAGGTGCAGTGTAGTTCCCCCACATTAGGTGCAGTGTAGTTCCCCCACATTAGGTGCAGTGTAGTTCCCCCACATTAGGTGCAGTGTAGTTCCCCCACATTAGGTGCAGTGTAGTTCCCCCACATTAGGTGCAGTGTAGTTCCCCCACATTAGGTGCAGTGTAGTTCCCCCACATTAGGTGCAGTGTAGTTCCCCCACATTAGGTGCAGTGTAGTTCCCCCACATTAGGTGCAGTGTAGTTCCCCCACATTAGGTGCAGTGTAGTTCCCCCACATTAGGTGCAGTGTAGTTCCCCCACATTAGGTGCAGTGTAGTTCCCCCACATTAGGTGCAGTGTAGTTCCCCCACATTAGGTGCAGTGTAGTTCCCCCACATTAGGTGCAGTGTAGTTCCCCCACATTAGGTGCAGTGTAGTTCCCCCACATTAGGTGCAGTGTAGTTCCCCCACATTAGGTGCAGTGTAGTTCCCCCACATTAGGTGCAGTGTAGTTCCCCCACATTAGGTGCAGTGTAGTTCCCCCACATTAGGTGCAGTGTAGTTCCCCCACATTAGGTGCAGTGTAGTTCCCCCACATTAGGTGCAGTGTAGTTCCCCCACATTAGGTGCAGTGTAGTTCCCCCACATTAGGTGCAGTGTAGTTCCCCCACATTAGGTGCAGTGTAGTTCCCCCACATTAGGTGCAGTGTAGTTCCCCCACATTAGGTGCAGTGTAGTTCCCCCACATTAGGTGCAGTGTAGTTCCCCCACATTAGGTGCAGTATAGTTCCCCCACATTAGGTGCAGTATAGTTCCCCCACATTAGGTGCAGTATAGTTCCCCCACATTAGGTGCAGTATAGTTCCCCCACATTAGGTGCAGTATAGTTCCCCCACATTAGGTGCAGTATAGTTCCCCCACATTAGGTGCAGTATAGTTCCCCCACATTAGGTGCAGTATAGTTCCCCACATTAGGTGCAGTATAGTTCCCCCACATTAGGTTGGCAGTATAGTTCCCCCACATTAGGTTGGCAGTATAGTT